>NW_017304438.1:4266473-4275655 GCF_001594115.1 Trachymyrmex septentrionalis | reverse complement strand
GATTATGTATATGAATCGATTATAACATATTTCATCGATATGTAAAATGCTGTATGTCTGACTCGCTTACAATTTCAATCGTGTGATGTATGTAATTTGGGTATGATGTAATACAATTCGATAACCGATTACTACAAACTCTTAATGAGAATATAGTAACAGAATAAATGTGAGTACTTTGACCTAAATTTGCAACAATTCCGCCGAGTATCGTTTATTCATTAAATCAAAACATCGGGTAATATCGGAGATAAACTCACTGTTGGAATATGAATATGAATGACACGACCAGACTACTATATCAACGGGGCCAAACGAGAATTTTTGCACGGAGTGTATCTATTGTAAAATATGAATGAGCTTAAAGTTCAATGTCAATTAGCATTTCTTAATAAGATCTGCAGTATGTTATGTAATGTTAAAAAGTTTAAAAATCTTACTTTGTTATATATACTAAAAAAAATTCCTTTTCGCAATTTCGAAAAGATTTTATTTTAGCTTTATTTTTCACATTTGTATCTAATTAAATTTTTAAATATTTCAGCAAAACTGTTCTTTCCGCAAAAAGAAGTTTGGCTGTTGCAATATGCACAAATCTGGAAAATCTGAACATACAAGTAATAAATAATGTAGTAATAAATTTCTAGTACATGCGATAAGAATCAGTCGCTATTGATTATTAACAGCTATTGATTGTTTCCATAAATTAAATATTTTAATAATTGTTAATTAATCCTTTTTGCATATTTAACACATAAAGTTTGAACACAATTTGACGACAATCGATTTTCTATCGTAGCTTCCTTATTTTCTGCATCTTTAATAATATATGTTACATTTGCGGCAAACTGATTCAGCAATGTGTTATATCCGCACTAAACTCTATGTGCATATTATGCTTATGTTGATTTTATTATGTACTATAAAACAAACCGGTCCGCGGCTATACCCTTTCGGTACAATATAATAAAGTAATTAAAGAGCTCTATTTTAAAATTTAATTATTCAACATGAGAATCCTCCGGGCTGAGTCATTTCCAGGGTTGTTTTATTTAAAACACTTTTTTTTTAAACATATGTTTAAAACATGTTTTATACATCAGATTAAATTAATGCTTTTTTTTTAAACAATTTAAAACGTTTTTTTTTAATGTATTTTTAATACTATTTACTAAAGAAGAAGATGATACTCTAGTTATATTTTACACGATAATTTAGTCTACTTGGTTAATAATGAATATTTAAGTTTAAAACTTGATAATTACATTCATTAAAATGTTGTTGAATCGATTCTGGACTCAAAATTACGAAATATTTATTACTTAGAACACTATTAATAAAAATGTAGCGACATTGTATAATAGCCAATCGAAGAGAAACATAGATAGTAATGTGGCCTTCCATAAAAATAGTCTTAAAAAGTTAGTTTTGTTTAGAAAACAGTAGTTTAGTTACAAAATTAACAAAAAAGTTGAGTATATTGCAGAATATATGCATGTATATAAATCTATATACATACACTTGTATTCTTACAAGTTTACTAGTAGTATGTATACAGGGTATTTTGGGAAATAATAATAAATCTTTCGCATAGGTGCAGAATGGACTCTCTCTAAACTGAGAAGAAAAATTCTCTCAACCATTTTATAATTTTTGCAATAGTTAACAAGATATTAATTCCTAAAAATTGCCAAAAATTAATCTTCAATAATTTTATTCAAATATTATCAACTTTACAGAAAAAAATAGTAACAGACAAAAATTGTTAATTTTTTTTTCATAGAGCTCTAAGAATTTTTTTAGAATTTTTTCAGAATTTTTTAATATCGTATTTTCTCATGTTGGTAAAAATGATAAAAAGTTGATAAAAAAATTCTGAAAAAACTCGTAGAGTTCTATAGAGAGAAGAAAATAAATAATTTTTGTCTTTTGCAGTTTTTCTATAAAGTTGATAGTATTTGAGTAAAAAATTATTTTTAGCAATTAATATCTTGTTAACTATTGCGAAAATTGTAGAATGATAGAGGACTTTTCTTCTCAGTTTAGTTCATTCTGCTCCTATGCAAAAGATTTATCATTATTTTCTAAACACCCTGCATATAGGCAGTACGATACTAAAAATCTATAGTAACGTATACTATAGATTAATATTAGAACTACAATTAGTTCAAAAAATAATTATTTTGAAATAAAAATCTCAAAAAAAAAACCGCGAGTAATCAATACGTATAAAGAACCACATTAGCAAAATGCCATGTTATTGTTTAAATTTGCATAACTTAAAATATATATATAGTCAAATGACTATCAAATGACTGTTAAATAGCAAATAACGCACTCAAATATACAAATATTCATGTGATAATACGCTCAAGTTTAAGAAAAACGAGGAAATAGGTGTAATTAAATGCTAAATGTACCAGAAACGTTTCAAAATACTTGGAAGTAAAAATGAGTTATAATAAAATATAATAAATATATGTTTAAAATATAATAAAATATAATAACTATATATTTTTTTTACATAATTTTTTTCTAAAACTGTTTAAAACATATATAAAACATTAAAAACACGTTTTAAACAAAAAAAAAACAGAATGTTTTATTTAAAAAAAAACACGTTTTTGGTCAACCCTGATGATTTCATCCGCAGGCATTCACTGGGATATCCAGTCGCAAGTTTAACCATAAGAAACAGCTGAAGAAAAAAAATGACCATGCCATGCTTCCATATTTTACCGCACAATAATGCAATTCGAACGATCTAAGGACGCATAGTTTGAAATTTGGCTTTGAGAGGACGGCTCGGTGCTTAAAATCTCTGAAATTCGCGCGAAGTGAGTATGCGAGTGCAGAGACATCACGCTTTGAAAAGTCTCTTGTAAAGCGAGAGTACACGAAATCCGATTTCGTACGTGGAAAAGTGGTTTGCATTTCGAATTTGGATTTCTGCACTAACAGAACTGCGCGTAAAATCATAAACCACTCCACTATCGAATTTTTAAAACAGAAAACTGGCAGAACATATTTTTAAACTTTGCTACGGAATTTCATATGAAATATAACTGATACTTCTATTATACCTATATCATATCAGGTAAAGTCAATTTTACATGTAGCCATGCGACGTAAACTATAACATAAAACATAAAATTAATATACTTCATACTTATTATCGTAATAGATAACCTAATAATTTTTTCATATTTTAATCTAGTTAAAATAATTTGAAAGCGAAAAGTATTATTCATCAATTATACGCAATTTCTCTTTCAGCAGAAACGCAATTTAATAAAGTATATAAAGTACTTGCATTTTTATCAATATCTAGATAAATGAAATTTAATATTGAGATACTTTGTAAAGCGTCAAATTAATACGTATAAATAAAATGAAATATATATTGTGTACATTGTTAATTATTCAACGAGAAAACGCACTTAATCTAATTGCACTTAATATAATATACTAAATTATATTGCACATGAATCAAATTACCACAATACAGAACTGTTACTCTAGAATTCAGATCGACACGACAGAGAAACCTTTAATGGAATTTTCTCATTAACCGCTACCTCATGTCAATACGTAATTTTAGTAGAAAATTATTCTGTTTCATCGAATATACGGTTTTCATAAATATAAATTTCGAGGTTTTAATAAACTGCCTATTGTCCACTCTTTCGTTTAAAATTGCAGTAGACCGTAAATTATTCAATATTACTAAACAATGTGCTTGATAAATGTGAAACAGGAGGAGAGACATTTCTGTAATTTAAAGGAAAATATACATTGCTTAGGTAAGCGAAATGTCTGATATTCTTCTATCTTTTTAATAGCACGAGTAATAATGGGCTAAAAAATATATATATGTATATATTCAAAATTTCTTACTTCGTTTCTTTAATATATACATGCATCGTCGCTGCATGAATTCACCGATTAAAGTACATGCACGCCATTACGGCGGTACTTGTAATTAAAGCATACCGTATCTGTTAACTGAACTTTATTTAAGCATGAATCTACTCACGCGTATACGAAATTTTGCATGTTGTAAATAATTAAATGTCCATCACTTAGCGTGTGTCAGAAGGGATTTCCACGTGTGCGTGCAAAATCATTGATGAATTATAATACAAAATTAATGTGTTGCATAGGCCATTCTTGTTGTAATTAGAAATTTATTAACATTAATCGAATTCCATGCCGCTATATGGTAATATCACTATACCAATAGATACGCAGACACGCTCGGAGTATCGATAACCGCGTTATTAACTGTGAAGTCGAGACTAATTTCCCTCTTATGCGAGGCTTCGATTAATAAGTTGTTTTCGCGTTAATCTCTCGTTATATATTGAATCATTTATTTATTAATTCACTAGATAGTTATTATGACAAATATGATGCCAGAGAAGAAAACTATCTTACGAAATACAGCTTTACCATTTGTACTGTAAGTGTCATTAGAATTATCGATATATATGTTATTCATAAACCTCTCGCAATTTCTCGCAATAATTACTATCGATAATTATGATTAGATTTAGTTAACGTAACTGTTATAATGAGGACAAACAGGATTCTTCCGATAATTCAAACTCGCTACAATTATATTATTAAATAAATATTAAATAATATTAAAGCAATGACAATTCTAATTCTCATCAAATAATGAGATTCGCATAATGAATTTCTTCGTAATAAAAAAATACTAGTATAGAACGAAAAATTATTATGCGCTAAAAAAAACAATTACTCGAGAACGTGTTGCGTGTTCTTTCTGATTCTCGATAAAAATGCAATTAAAGAGATAAAAACGTAGTTAAAGAAGTTAATAGTATATTATTTAAATAATTACAAAATGCGCTAATATATTAAAAATGCATTTTATCGTAAAAGGCCACGGTTTTATCGAGATAAAACTTTAAGTTATAGGTCAACTAATCTTATATGCTACACACAATATCTAATAAGAATTAATTTTATTTTAATACTTTATTTTAATACAAACACTTCTTATGTTAGTAAATTAAAAAAAAATTTGAAGAGGCAGATATTTACGAATAATTCTAACTACATGAATATTTTTCTTTCTGCATTGCATATTTGTAATGCTCTTATTCGCTATTGCACGATTCTTTTGCGTTATACGGGATTAAAGAACACGATATCATTCAACGCTTTTGCTAACGCGTCGACATTGTTCATTTTGATCCCGTATCGTGAAAAATTGTCTCTCAGCGTGTGATAAAAACTGGATAGGAGGAATATAAACGGGCTAACGTGAAAAAGGAAAGGAATTTCCGAAGGAAGAAGTAAATAATAGTTGCATCGTTGAATTTCAACATGAAATTCTTCAGTAATTTGATATATAAAATATAAATAAATTCTCAGTAAGTCGCAATACCTAACGATCTACGGTAAATTTTAAGTGGAAATGTCGCGAATGCCTGCGGGATACTGCGAAAATCACACGGCCCCCGCAGCTGCTCGTTGAAAGTCGTGGAAGCAAGATGGAAATGACAAGAACTCGCGAGCAAGCACCTGACGGAGTTTTCAGGTGTCGCGCTTCTTACAGGCAAACAAAACCAGGAAATCGCATTGCCATTGGCTACGGACTTAAAAAGTCTCGTAACCAGCTTATCGGGTTGCGAACTTTCAGAAATTTTTGGGCATGAAGGAAATTGGCTGAACGGTGAATTTCCACGAGAATAAAGGTGGAATCTTATTCCCTGTCATGTTAGACGTATCTTGAAAATGACTGTGATTAGAGAGCATTCCTTGAAGATTTTGGAGCTCTCATGAAAGAAGATTCGCAGTCCCGTTAAAATTACTTTTCATAAAGATCGCGTTTATTTTTTCTACTGCTTTTATGGAAAATCGATATTTAAATTAATTGATAACGTATTATGCATGCATATTTCAAAGGATATAATTTTTATTTAAGAGAGTAATTTATAGCTATTAAAGATTATTAAAATTCTCAGAGAGAAACCTAAGAAATTTTTATACCTTTTAGAATTTGGCTTCCTATTTATCGTTTACTATTTCTTATTATCATAGATACATGATATTTACATTCAATAACTTAAATTAATTAATTCTAAATTAATAATTTAAGATGATTTTACTTTAATAAGACTCTAAATCTCAGAGCCTGATTTCCTCGTAAACTTTCGCCGAAACATTAAATCTTCACGTTAAAGATATCCGCGTTACTCTCTTGAAAACGTAGGTGCGATAAAACACGTTCTATAATGCAATCTACTGCCATCCATATGAATTCAAAGTAAATGCCGGCGCGCAGATTTGTTCCAGGATCAAAAGCGTCAGCACATTTTCAACGAAAAAACTATTTAAGAAAGTGACTTTTTATTCATTTTTTTTTACATTTCCGTCACCGTTTTTTCTTTCTTTCTCTCTCTTTCTCTCACACTTTGTTCGTTTCTCTACATCCGTTGTGCTGTCAGGTAGTGGGAGTGCAATTGAAGGCAAATGCAATTCCCGATATTAGATTCGCCATTCGCTCTCTATTCGGATCCTGTGCCTTTTCTTCTCGTATTCCTGTTGTATTGAATACCACTTACCGAATTTGGCCGATGAATTATCGGCAATGTTTTCTGCATGACTTTGCGAGAAGCATCAACGACCAATCCATTAATACCAAACCACGTATAATAATGATACAGCTTCATATCCTTTAGTTTCACTAACAAAAAAAGCTCCGGTCCGCTGAAGTTTAAAAAATACAACTAAAGCTTGTTTTCATTAAATATAATCGTAAGTCAAAATAATATATCTAATCCTTCCAATAAAAATTTTATGATATCGAATATTAAGATGCTTAGAAGAATATTCGTAAAACGTTTAAAATAATGACAGCTTAATTTCTGCATAGATATACATAATTAATTTAATGATACTTATAAATTCTATTTAAAATATTTGATTGAAATAAAAAATTCATAACGTTACAAACGTCAAAATTCAAGCAACTATAACTTTGTTAAAAATAAAAGAAGATATAATTTATATTTAATTTTAAGAAAAGGATTTAAATTTAAAAAAAAAATTTTTAAACTTATTTCTACTTTCCAAAAATCACAAAAAAAATTTACAAAAATTTTTAACTTTTTAACATGAAAATTTAAATTTTTTCCTACAAAATTGTTTCTCAAAAATATTATAAAATATAAATTTTTTGTTATTAAGTTATCGCGGATTGAAAGAAGCATTTGATTTTGATTGCTCATAATTCTGTTAAAAATCATTGTACCGTGATTAAAAATACAGATTTTTTTAAGCTGAAACATTACTCTATCGATATAATTGCCATTTTAAAAAAACATACAGACATGATCTAAATGAATTAGCGCTACAAACTTTTATTTCGACCCAATAATTTGTTACAAGATATTTTGCGAAAGTTTAAAGTAAATTTAATGCGCATATAAAAATCTCCAAGCATGTGTAATAGCTGAAGGAAAACTTGATCATGAGTATCGCGGTGCACCATGATGTATACATGACGGCCCGTTACCCATTGCGAAATCTATCGGCGCTAATGGATATACCTACACATATAATATGTGGATATGCATCATCACCGATTAACACGGTTCTATAAACCATTTTTATCATAAGCTGTGTGTCCCTATAGAAGCTTCCGGATCGATTTAACGATACCAAAATGACAGTTTTCGAATATTCCATTAACCGTGAGTTTCCGGAACAACCGCAGTACTGGAGCAAGCACTGAAAAGTTGTCCATCACACATGTCTATTGACATTCCTGTCACTGCGATGATTATAAACATTTTAGATAGTCAGATGCTAAATAAATAGTAATTAGCTAAATAATAGCTAGCTTTTATGCTAAATAAATAACAATGCTAGCTAAATAATAGAACGATCATTAGCTAAACAATAATTCATATATCTGAGTAATATCACGTACATTGCTGTTTTTATCATGGCGGAAAATATGTTACATGATTTAATACAATCAGTAGATAATATTTGTAATTTTGCAATTTAAGTTTTGCAAAATTACTATTTTAGATTTAGATTTTTTTACTATTTTTATATATATTTTCTATATTAAATTTATAATGTCAAATTGTACCTAATTTGAATTATTTTTAATCATTTTAATAGGTCGTTTCGATTCTTACTCAATATGTCATTACTCTTTAACTAAAACAATGAAATCAAACAATTTAATTTAACTCAAGATAATGTATTAACTTTGACTGAAATTTGGTTTATTATTTACTAAGTGCATACATTGATATAAACATTGTTTACTTTGAAATCACTACAAAAATGATTGATTAAATCATAAGACTGATTTATATTTTGACACACATAAAAGATGAAAATAATACTTAATGGGGCAAAACCTCAGGAAAATATTATATGTATAAACATAAACCAATATATTTTCAAAGTACGAAAGAGAGGGAACGACATATATATCGCTTCTTTGATTCTCTTATACCTACTTTTTAATCAATTATATGTGTTTATAAGGAATATAATTCACACACGCCGAAAGATATCAGAGACAATATGAAATTGCTGAAATTGATGTTTCGCACGTCTCACATAAATATCCACAATCATGTCGATTTACTCTCAATTACTATAATTCTGACCCTAATGTCGTTTCAGTGCCATACGAAGCCTAGATACCACGCGATCATCATTACATGGCGCCTACTACCATTAACGGCTGTGTTTCGTATGACTTGATATACAGAAAGGACGGCACGTTTAGACAGACAGCTATACAGACATCGTCAAATGCAACGCGTAAACTATCTTTATTGCAACACAAAAAATTATTATTTGCGACACAATCTTCAATGTTCAAGAATCACGAGCATTTAAACCGTAAAAAGGCATTTGCGGTTAGTTGTGATAGTAGACGATGAAAACACGATAAGACTTAAAGATAGTAGCGAACAGTGGTAGATATAAATGGACTTTGCTGTTCAGTTTAGTTTTCTTCACCAAAAACATTTGTATATATGTATAATGTCTTAATCAGTTTATAATCGTGATATATGTCGTAAGAATCTATATATTAAATTTAAATATATGTTTAATTTATACGAAATTATCATAAATGTTAAATAATAAATGTTTAACATATATATATATAAATAATT
>NW_017304438.1:4262118-4266107 GCF_001594115.1 Trachymyrmex septentrionalis | reverse complement strand
ACACACACACACACACACACACATATATATATATAAAAGTCGGAAAAGGTTTTAATTTTGATTTTAAAAAGATCTTTCATTAATAAATAAATTATATATTCAGAAAAGAATTTTTATTATAAACATTGTATATATTAACCTTCCAATTGCTTTCTATACATATATACAATTAATGTACTATACAATTAATAAAAATAAAAACCTAATTAACTTATTCAAAATCACGTTGATATGAAAATATTCTCTTCTATTTCCAGCAATATTACTACTAAAAATCAAAATAAAAATATAAAATACTTCAAAGTTATTGAGTTATGATTTCGACTTTTTTAGAAAATGCCAGAATTGTTTATAAAGAGACGTAAATGTTTAATAAACATTTCAAAGAAATTAATTTTGCAGTATCACGATTTGCTCAATTTAGCCGAGTTCGAGACCGAGAAGTTATATCTCAGTTTTATTACATATTAGTCTGACACATACTAGTCTACACTTGCCTATTCTTTTTACAGTGCGTCCACTGAAGATGGATTTGGAGGGAGTGGTCGGTCACGTCGTGCAGGGTACGAAGATTTTATTGCAATGTAAGGTACAGGCTGCACGACCCGCTGCTAATGTGACATGGAAGAATGGAACGCACCTTTTAAGCGAGAGCAATGAGAGATTCGAAATGTTCGAAACAAAAATACACGAAAATGTGAGTATTAATTTTCTAAATTAATTGGGTTATACATAATTAATGCAGTTAGAAGATTGTGAATTTAAATAAATGTTAAGCATGCTTCAATTTGTATATAATTTATGGAAAATTTATCACGTGTACTTATTTTTTACTTAAAAAAAATCTTGAATATATAAAAATACTAAAAGTGTTTTCTCATAGAAAAAAGCGATTTATTCCGTATAAATAATAAAATATATAGAAATTACTTTCTTACAGCAATAATAATTCTTATAAAGAGAAAAAGTGAATAAAAATACAAAATTTATTGTATCACATTTTTTGATCTCTTATTTTTAATTTCTGAAAAATTTTAGATTCGTTATTAACGATTCAAATAATACATATATGAATATCAACGTTAATAAAAATCCATCCAGTAGAAAAAAAATGCGCTCCTATAAAGGTTAAGAGTTAAAGTCTGGCAAAATTACTTTTTTTTTTATAGAGGAAGAATAGTTTTCACTAAAAAGGTCTTTCTATTTGCCAAACGCGTTTATCATTGAATAATGTGCACGGAATTTCTGATGTACAATAGTTTCTTAATAGGCTTGAATTTTGCGTCGACCTCACCACTATTTGCATATAAATAAATGTACAGGATGAGTAGGTTTCGTAGTACGCGACAATAAATGAGAGAAGCGCTTCACGAAAGTTTTGATTCACTTACTAGGCGAAAGCGTACAGACTCGCAAGTGCCATAGTAAACTTCGAGAAACTACCTACCGGGAAATTCTAAATCGATTGGTACAGCACCTATCGTATATTTTAATTCCCATTTAACGTTTTTGCGGAGCAACAAATTTTCGTGTTCACCCTGGAAAAAGTGGCAGAGTCGAAACGAATTTAGACTCTAGGAAGTTCGACAGTTTATCGATTGAAGTACTTTTCGAGGTTTCTTTTTGAATTATACAGTTTTTATCAGATACGATTTAGATGTGTTTGAAAGCGGAATTTCGCAAATGAAAAGCCTGCAATTACCTGCAACTTATCCTTCCATTGTTTCGTAGGAATGGAAGTGGTTATATACAATTTTCTTTCAACTCTGCTTTATAAAAACTACTGGCAATCGTACAATGGAAAAATACTCAAAAATGTAAACAGAAGAAAATTAAATTTTGATGACTCAATTAAATAAAAAACATTTTTAATGAAATTTTGATTGTGGAATAGTTAAAGATGCATTATATCTATTTTTACACACACACAAATGATTAATATTTATACTTTAAATAAACTATATACATATAAAAATTGTTACAATCTATTTTTTTTAATAACACGTTGTTATTTGTTATTATTTTTATTGTTATAAATTAAAATCGAAAAAACAATAAAAAACAGATTTCAATTTTTTTGTATGTAAATACTTTAAGTTTTCAAAATGATTTATGCAAAGTTTTATTATGATTCAGAGATTAGTTACAAAAATTTAGAAAAATATAAATATTTTGAAAAAATAAATTTTGTTTACAAAATTAATCTCTACATCGCAATGTAATTTTACATAAATCATTTTGAGTACTTAAAATACGTATTAAAAAATTGAAATTTTTATCATTATTTTTTAATACATTTCCATACATTTTTTTATTAAAACATAGATTAAAAAAAAAAGTCTATTTCTTATTGAAATAACTTATGATCCAGATGATAAATTGTCGATAAATTTTTTATATTACTTTTAAATATAAAATCTAGTGATCTCTCTAGAATAATTTGTAATTTTTTCAGAACTTTTTTTATTTTAAAAATATGTGTAATACGTCCTTAAATATAATACAACAAAATAAAATAAAAAATAACAACATCAAGAAATCGTCATTTACTTTCAAGTCACGTGACTTTGTTTTAGTCTTGACTTGTAAAAAATCAATTTCATGCTCGAACGAGTAGTTGCACGGCAGCGGTAGCATCGAAAAATCATTAGACTCCTCTACATATGTCGTTGCGCTATCGCGTATACGTATATGCATGTAAAAGTCGTAGGCGTCACGCAGCTATCATAAATCCATTACGAAAGTATCTGAAGCTATAAAGCCGCGTGCATGCAAAATGACTGCATACGAAACTGCTCGCACCTACGTATAATTAGTGCAAAAAAATGTCACGATTAAAAGTCATAAAGTAGATAAAACGACATTCCGTCTCCATAACAAAAGATTCTTTATGTACAGAAAAATTTGTCTTTCTTAAAATAAAAACGTTTATCAACTGTCTTTTATTATTTCACTCTCTTTGCATCGACATATATTCACGAATTAAATTAACAATATTACCAAATATTATTAAATAGTCCGATTCCACTAATGTAAAATTAATTTTAATTTCAATTCAATTTACTCTTTATTTTTTCTAATTCTAAGAATCAGAAAAAATAAACAGTAAATTAGACAGAGATTAAAGTTAATCTTATATTAGTGAAACTGGACCTTAATCGGTGAAATGTTCAAATCAATACTGAAAATTCCTATTTTAGTTGATTTACATATCAGCGATAACTTTTTGTTATTTTGTATGCAAACTTAACATTGCGCACTGCAATATTTTTACAAATATAAAAATATATTTGTTTAAATAATTTTAATATGAAAATAAATATTTGAATAGTATGGAATAGCAAGATAACGTATGCACGACGAATTTAATTCATTTTGTGATGTTAATTAACGATGTTTGGAGAAGAACCATCATCGTTGCATCTCGGCGCGTCGGCAAAGTTAACGAATCGTTGTTAATTAATCGCGAATTTGTATAATTGCGATTATCAATATATATTTCTAACATTTGCAATTCCATATGAGCGGGATATTATATATAATTGTATTGTTTATCAAGTAAGCCTGATTACGGTACGAGCAACGATACAACTGAATTCAGAACATTGCACACGATAATAGTACCCAGCGACAAGCAATTACATGCCACGAATTCCTGCAGCCAATATAAGCGTCACGTCATAACAGGATTAAGAGCATCACATTTTTAGCTCGAGTACACCCTTTCGCGCGAAGTAGGATATTACAAGCTCAGCAGGAGATGGCTTTACAACAATTTTTGCGACAAGCACTATTTTCATGTTTCTCTGTACGCTTTTGCGGATGCTCCTAATAAATTGACGCTATTAAAAAAAAACCTAATTTTATTTTTATAGGAATATACATTTTATTTTTTATAGGGATATATCTTTTCTTTTTAATTCTCATATACAATTTTAATCATATAATGATAGAATTAATTCAAAATTTTACAAGAATAAATCGAATGT
>NW_017304438.1:4251362-4262018 GCF_001594115.1 Trachymyrmex septentrionalis | reverse complement strand
GCAAAGGCCATTACGTCCAAAGCTGCGGTTAACGCATCACCAAAACCTGCAGTAACTGCCGACACTTGCGGTTGACCGGCATTGGGACTGTAATGTACGTGAAATTAACGCGTAGCCACAATATTCCATGAGCAGATTGATGTAACATATAAAATGTTCAGTTTAGAGAGAATTATTATCGGAATAATTATATAATAAATAATATATTAATTTTTATTAATATAAAGTTTCTTTTTACTGCTATATAGATCGAGATATTAAAATTATTTTAAATTAAAATAATTGCTATTGAGTGAATATAAATTTAGCTTTTATTGTTCTATGTGATGTTTTAAATCAAAATATATTTACGTAATACTGATAAACCATACAATTACTCGAAAGAAAGAATTGATTACCTTTACCGCGAATATATAACAAGATATACATTTTCATTACAAATATCAACTTGTTAGTGCTTTTTCAATTACGCTGTGTAATTACAGAATTATTAAAGTTACGCGGAGCTTCAAATGGACGCTTACAGTATTGCGTTACTTTTATTTTTCGCCAACTGGAAATTGATACAGAAATCCATTTTTTGATGAATCAGGAATGTTCGGCAGCGATTAAAACATATCATAGAAATATGATAACGTGAATATTTTCAATATATACGATGTAAGTTAATTAAAATCTATCAAAACAGATAAACGCTAATTGAATCGCTTCTATTTTTTGCATTTTGCTATTTTTTTCAATTTAAAGAATTAAATTTTTTTAAATTAATCTCTACATAATCGCGTTTTTTATTATCTATATTTTTTATTGCATATATGTCATTTTTATTATTTTAAAATATAACAATTTATAAATGATGATTTAAGTTATATCAAAAAAGAGAATAATAAGAAAATAATATTGTAGAATCACGCAAATAATATACGCTCATTTTTATAAATAAAATATTGTTTAAGCATTTGATTAATCAACAAATTTAGCGATATAAATATTTAAATTTAAATATTTTTCCATTAATTACTTTAAATTTCTTTGTTTATAGGAGGACAGTACGTTCGAGACAATAAGTTATCTCGCGTTTACAGCATCGGTATACGACAACGGCAAGACGTTTAAGTGTTATGCCGAAAATTCGGTTACTCGTACCGAAGATCTAAAACCAATGAAGGAAGCAACAACGATCGAAGTGTTATGTAAGTATACTACAATAAGTTGAGATGAGTTAATGATTATTGACCAGCCATTCTTTTGCAATATATTTTGTGGCTCTTTATTGGTATAATAAGTTTGATTTTAATTTTTTTAAATTATATATTCTTTTATTCATTTATCTCAAGTATCTTCAGATTTTAATATTTTTTAAGAAAAAGTATATATATATGTATAATTATAATTATTTATACGTATATATCTTTTTAAACAAATAATCGCAAAGAGATTAAAATTAAAATTGTCATATCGAATCGAATGGGATTGGATTGATTCAGAAAAGATAAAATTCAATTTTATCTAAGCAAACATTCAATAATCTCACAAGCAAGTTGGATCAAATAATAACTGATTCTATTTATTTTATAAATAATAAGAATAATAACAAGAGCGATATAAATCCGTCATTTTTAATAGTTATAATTACGGTTAATAGCGTTAAAATAGCAACAAGATTGCGTTGTAACTCAAAATTCACACATTTCTGTACCACAGCGAGCATATTCTGCATCTACGAGAAACTGTGAGTTACAAGAGCGGTTATTAACATTTGCATACACTTATAGTCCTTATGAACCAAATCCTTTAAATAAATAACTCTACACATACTCGTTCGTTATTCATCAGCATAATGCTATGCAAATTGACGTAACTTGGAAATGCCAGCAATCAGTAGAATCTTGACTTGCTATCGAATTCAAAAACTCGTTCCTTATTCTACAATTAAACGTGACATGTAAAAATTTACATAGGATCGCGATGAGGAAAAGCTGAGATTGAGATTTTAAATAACCTTATTCTACGTTTTAATTAAAACATTATGATAGTAAGATTGGATTATTCCTGTCATTATTCCTGTTAATTGAAAAAGATTTCTAGCCATTTATGCTTCTATACTTAAAAATGACAACTTTAAAATAGATCGGAATAGGAGAATAAACTTAATAATTTTTAAAAAGGAATAAAAATAGAATTGAAAATCTTGCAGACTTTTCAATTTACGCTGCAGAAATCAAAGCAAATATGTTCAGAAGAAACGATTGAAAATTTTGAAATGATGAAAGTTAAAGACTCTCGTTCCAGTATATCTTCGTTTGAGCATCTAATAAACATTTACTCGTATCTTGCCCTTTTTGAAAGATTGACTCGCACAAGTCGCACAATGTTTATACGATTTTTCAGTCGCATGCTTCGGTAGATCAACGGCGATACGCTATAGCAGGACAACTTTTCCTTATATACCTGTAGATGCTTTCACAATATTTTCTTCTGATGGAATAATGTTGTTTTCGCAAATGTAATTTCATTTCCGTGTTGTCCAAACATTAAAAAATGTGAAAGCTTTCTACTGATACTACATACTTGAAAATGAAAATATATTCACAATTGTAAAAAAGATTATTTAATCACAATTTAAAAAATTAAATTAATTATTTTACATCATACACAACTAATCAACAAATTTTTCTTCTTTCTGCATTTCATTATAGATTATCTTTTTTTAAGCTTTTTTTTAATGCTTTTTCGCATTTCATTATAGATTATCTTTTTTTAAGAATGTCAATTATTATAGATTTATGACTCGTTTAACTCTAAAATCATCAGCAGTGGAGTTACAATTTTTTTAAGAGCGTGATGTCTTGATTACGTGAGCACGGAAACAGACAAAAAGAGATGGGCAGTTGTGCATCTCCCTGATGTTTCCAGTTACAGTGTGGAATGGCGGAGAAACTTTCGTTTTGTTGCCAGAACGGGGACTAGCCATGGATTGGAAACGAGAAACTCCAGACATCAAGTTTGGCACGTTTCCAACTCTCCGGCTTGCATCGTGACAGCAACTCTCGCGTCTACGTATTTACGAGAATTTTGTTTTATATCCTCTCCGTATTTTCTAGAACCTGTTAAGTGCATAATATTGTGACCCGAGCTGATCTAAATTTTATATTCAATTTAAGTTTAGCGCTATCCATCTTGGAACAAAAGGCAATCGTGAAGATAGAAAAATCTTTACGGTTTCAGACATCGAAGAAAGAAGAAAAATTTTTATTTCGCAAAAAAGCGAATACATTAAAAGCACATGAATCTTAAAATAAGATAAGATTTCAAGAAAAATTAATATGTCATTTTGAATCTATTCTTCTACTAATTATATAATAACGAAATATATTATTTCAATCTTTTTGTAAAACATTTTATCTTCAACGTTAACTTGACAAATATCAAGAAAAATTAATATACGCTGATATAAAAGAATTTTATCAAATTTATTAGCATTTAAAAAAGATAAGAATTATCTGTTTTTAATTAAACAATTTTAATTTTGCGATTATTATTCTCCTTCTTTTACTAGAATTTTCACTGATATATGTTCTATCTTTGCGACTACATGTCTAAATGTTGCACATTGATTTTTATTGTTTGTAACATTGATTGTTTTATGCTTTAGATCCGCCAATAATTAAAATGAAACCAAACAACATAACCGTTAACGAGACAGACGACTTTTTAATATTTTGCGATTATGAGGCAAATCCGGCTACGCTACTAAAGGTGACGTGGTAAGTGGCCATTACCACGTAAAGATACATACTAGGTTGAATGAATCCTTTAGGATAACGATCATTTTCCTGTGGGAAATAAAGGCTGGTTCTGTTAGATAAATTAGCAGCAGAGCTCAAGACATTTTTATTTTATTCATACAATAGAATTAAAGATATTTTCGTTGCTTTTACATCTTAGAAAATAAAGTTAGTGCTATTTCCTCGTTTTATTTCTCTCTCTAAATCGGGTGATATAGGATACGAGACGACGATGAATTAGTGTTAAACGAAGAACATTACGATGGTGGAATCACGGAACAAACAGCACTCACAGTGAAAAACGCGACTCCTAGCGACATGGGTTCTTACAAATGCATCCTGGAAAACAACGCCGGTCCAACCGTTTCCGAGGCTACCGTACAGGTTTCAGTCTTTTGTACGTATCGTCTTTTATACAAGACAGATAACAAAAGTCAATTGCTTAATGTGACAAAAAGCAGTCGATAAAATCTAAAATCTTTACAATTTCGTGTTCACAAACATGGATTATAAATCTCCCGTTAGTAATAAATCTAAATCCAACAGAATCCCATTGTACTTTTGGCAAAATCTTATCTTCTTATTTCTCGCTGCAATAATTTTTCGTGAAGCGCAGTTAATCTTTTTATTAGAAAACGACAGCTTCATTGAAAGCTATGCGATTACATTGGGAATAAAGTTGGAGAGAACTCGGCACCCGACGTACTTTTGAATTCGCGCGAGATTTATACGGCACGGATGTATATATCGTGTTTTATTACATAGATAAGCCGGTGGTGGAAGTGATAATGGATCCGGAAACACCTGTGAACGAGGCGGATCGTCAGAATGTTTCGCTAACGTGCGAGGTCGACGCCGGTAATCCGGCGATACTGACAGCCGTCCGTTGGTATTTGGACGGAGACCTATTGAAAGAACTTCCGGATTGCTCGAGGAATAGCACTGCCATGACAACGAGCTCCGAGGAATCATTGGCATTCTGTGACATCGACCCCAGCAAATTGCTGCTGGAATCTGTCGGCCGCACCTTCCACGGCAACTATTCCTGCGAGGGGAAAAACGATGCTGGTTGGGGACCGAACTCCCCGAGCACGTCTGTCATAGTTTATTGTAAGTCCTCTTTGTCATCTGTCACTCATTCGTGTTACGCGGTGATAGCACAGAAATTGGTGATGCCTATTATATTTCCAACTATAATACGTGTTCCGAATTTTTTATGTTTTCAATGACAAATAGAAATTATATTAAAAATTTTGATTTTACAATATTTGTTAATAGCAATTTAAAGGAATGATGTTATAAATAATTAATGATCCTGAGCTTCTGGAATATTATCAAATAATGCATTGTAAAAACGGTCATTTGTGTTTAACATTAATTACTGCAGCAATAATTATCGATTGCGGACTTTATCTTACATATGTACGCGACCGTACGCGACCAGTATCGTTTATATTACAATATCTTATTTAATCGGATTATATTTAGCATGGGATACTAGTTTGTCCCCCCTCCCCCCCGTCTCTCTCTCTCTCTCTTACTCTCTTTTTCTCCTTTCTTCATACCCTGAAACATTTCCGCAGATAAGCCCGGCCCGGCGTCGATAACGTACGAACCTCGGCAAGTGGTGAAGAAACAAGCATTATCCATCACTTGCTTTGTTTTGGATCCCGGCCGACCGAGAGTGTTAGGCTTCAAGTGGCTGCGCGGTTGGCACCGACTTCCAGACGAGAACGAAGCCACACTCTTCATCGAGTCAGTTAATTTGGAAACCGAGGCGAATTTCACATGTCTGGCTTACAACGAAGCTGGTGATGGAGAACCAGCCACAACGTTTATCGACGTATCTGGTGAGTACATATGTCAATGCGCTTAAAACTTTATCCAGCAATTACTGTGGGTTTCATAGCGACATTTTCGAATCCGTCCCAACGAAATAATTCAATTCACTTTGCTTGTTATACATTTGAAGCGTATATTTTGATCGAAATTAAATTTAGAAATTCTAAGAGAAAATCTAGATGATAATTTTAGACACATCATAAGTTAAATTTTTATCTCTTAATTTCTTTTGAATGTTATCTAACGTAACCTACATATATTATAACATATGTCTATTACGATAAATCTGTGACGTAATGTTAAGATTTTTTATTAAACTGATCTCTTCTATTCCTGTTAGCGATATAATAGATTGTCTGACATTTCTCATAATTATTGAGTGGCAAATCCTATTATGCTTAACCGAGAGTTATCGCTTCTCATTAGTGGCCCCGACGTTCATTAAGAAACTCCATTCGTATCGCGGCTACGTCTATAACGCGCCTAACGTGAGCATCATGTGTTGGATCGAATGCGCTCCGATCTGCACTATTTCTTGGCTGAGAGATGACATTCCCATGAACTTCACGAAAACGAATCGATACTACGTGTCGAACGTTTATCATCCGCCTGACCCAAGGACCGACGACTTCGAGAGCATCCAATCGACTCTTATATGGAATCTGACGGTCTGGCCGAACGGTCAGCTCGACCGTGCTGAGGATAACGTCAAATTTACCTGCAAGAGCAGCAGCAACGGAATCGGTCCGGGCGTGGAGAGTTTTACCCACTTTCATGTCGAGTGTACGTTCCATTCGAATCTTTCTTTTTGGCGCGGTGATATCTCTACTTGCTTACATTCCATTTTATAACGGTCCATTTATTTAGCGAGATTGTGGAAAGAACAAACTTTTATGTTCCACATACTATACAAAAGAGAATTTCCTGTTGATGTTGAACTTAATGTTAAACAAATATATAAGGCATCTTAACATCATTGAATTTTTAACATACAATACTTATTGTAAAATATGTACAAAAATCTCTGTAAAATTGTTTTTCAAGTATATACTCGTAAAAACATTTTAAAATTAAGAGAACAAAATGAATCTTAAATAAGAGTTTATTTTTAATTTAAATTTGCTGCATAGACTTTTATATTTTTTGTATTGATATAAATGACTAAAATTGATTTTTTATTCAAGTTCCCCCAGAGGATATTACAATATCGAAGAAGATAATCAATGTGATAGTGGATACGGTACCGGAAACCGTTGAGTGCAACGCGAAAGCACGACCAAAACCAAACTTCCGGTGGTTCCGCGAAGGATCCACTGATATCATTATGGAAGGTCACGTGTTTGACTTGAAAATGCCAATACCACGGCGCAGTAGTGGCACTTATTATTGCGAAGCATGGAATCGTCACGGCTCCTTGAATATCTCATTTATCATGAATGTGCAATGTATGTTCCATTACGTCTTTAAACTTTTAAATAAATAATCAAAAAACTTCAAATTTCCATATTTGTTAAGTTATAAAAAGACATATGTATGGATAACATGAAATTAATCTTGCAATTGTTTTTTGCTGTTCAGTTTTAAATACAAAGAGAGAATTAAATATTTCTTCCAAATTTTATTTTTACGTCTCGACTTGTATCTTTTATTTTGATGTAAAATTTAATATTTTTACACTCGTTCTTCTTAAAATATCATTGTTAATAAAAGAAATTCTTAAAAAGTAATTTTTCTACATGCTTTTGGCGTCTAACAGCGATGTCATATTTTTCATACAGTTAAACCAGAATGTCATATAGAAAAAGAACGATTTGAGGGCCAGGATTATGTCGTTTGCTCAGCCATCGCCAATCCGAAAGAGACGGATTTCACTTGGTCATTGAAGAACGAAAACGATTCACTGGAGCAGGTCGCACAAATACGAAACGGAAAAAGTTACATGCTGCTCGATACCTCAGTCACTAACTTCCGGACGTATGTGTGCGTGGCAAACAACACAATCGGCCATTCCGTAGCGTGTGAACGCGATATACCAGGTTTGGTACAATGAACTTTTCATTGATTCGCTGATATAGTGTTATATTTACAAAAATAGCAGCAATACTTTTCGAAACGTTTCAGCTGGGATTATTTGAAAATATTATTGCATTCCGAAATTATTTTTCTATATATTCTTTATAGGGAAATGCAAAAAATATGTGATGCAAAAAACATGAACAAAATATCAGTGATAGAAAAAATTTTTTGTAATGACTGTGCATACAGTTTATAAGTTTACGTTATATTGGGAAGTTGTTGTGAGACAAAAAAAGAAATAAAGTTTCCCACTAAATAGTTTTTTTACGCGCATATATGATAAAATCAAACGTCTATTAATAACATGAATAAAATGTCAATTTTTTAATATCGACAATTAATATAAATTGATATAAATTTCATATCTTATAACTGCAACTATTTCGTAATGTTAATGTTTTTTTATTATAAACAATAATTATTTAATATTTTTGAAACATAGATTGTTAGCACATTTTCATAATTATCTATGTAATCGTTTAACTTATAATGAGAATGATAACTTTTAATCTGTCAATCACAAATATATTTAGTAGAGTTTGTCACTTTACAGCCCACCATGGAGTTAAACGTAAGTTTAACGCCTACATCACTTCAAATTTTACGAATAATATATATTTTGCATATAATTACCATTTATGTGTATGTAACTATTATCCAATATATATTACAAGAATATACATTTTCCTCCTTTTAAATAAAACATTTGATTGTTGTTTTAAACGTAATATAAAATATATTGCGATACACACAAGGGTATTATATGCAAAAGAATAAATTAAAATAAAAATGCTTTAAATTTTGTGTTCTGTCATAACGCGAGCAACAAATTTTTCTATAGACTATTTATATGAATATAAAATACAATAGATGTCCTTTTCAATTATTTAGCTTGTTTATACTATCCTCTATTTCAGTACAAAATTTCAAACATTTTTTTCTACGGTTTTATACGTGCTGCAAATACTTGATCATATAAAAGTTATTATACAAATAAATTAATTTACTTTTCGTTTTTTTTTATTTTTATTATTTTTAATATTTTTGTATTTTAGTAGAATGAAGTTGTCGTTCATGCATCACAATCCTTATACATCTTCTTTACATATGATAAAATCAATTATTATATGTTACAACCTATCCTGTTACAGGACATATACCTTGGTGGTATCGGTTGGACGGTAATCTGCTACTGATTATTATCGTAATGACAGTGGTCATGATACTAGTCCTAATACTGATCTGCGTGGCCATTTATATCGTGTGTCGACGAAAACGCAGTCAATTGAAATGTAAGTTATCTCTAATATATGATCTTTATATCTGCAATTATTCGCTTATCGCAGCGATTTACATGACGGAGGTAAAATGGAATTTCTTTGAATATTTCGTAATGAATCAATATAACTTATATAATTATTTTGCTAATTGTGTCAAAATAGTACAATCTCTCAATTTTGTCACATGACATAATTTATTACTTTAAAATATTCCAAGCAAGATCTGAATCTGCATTATATTTATATCTGAAATATATTTTTGATAAGGCTTTAAAGAAATTCGAAGAAATCCAATTTGGCAGCCTATAAATATTAATCATAATTATATTATGATGGTCTATATGATTAATACACATTACGTATTTTACATCTGTATATACATGTATCTAAAATGGCCCAAAACTAAACGTGAATATTTCAATATATCTTAAAATATTCGTCATTTTAAATTATTACAATTGGAAAAGTAATGTTATATTTAAACAATGATGATATTTTTTCCATATATCCTCACGATATTTTTTTATTCCTGCCAGTGAAACGTGTTGTGGTATAATCTCTATGTTCACATTCTAGTATATTTCGCATTATCTTTGTTAATGTAAAAAGTATTTTCACATGTAGTTAACACACCAATTATTCTTTTGAGTTTTAAAGTTATTAACTAATTACTTGCATTTACACTTTATACTTTCTTTGAGAATTTAATTCAATTTTATATATAAAGCTTCTTAATAGTTACAAATAACGGCTTGAATCACACGTAATCGTAAGTATATCAAAATTACTTTAATCACGTGTTGCAAAACATTAAATTGATTTATTAATATAATATTTATATATTTAGAGAACGATTGTATTATTCTGAAAAGCATTTTATTTATTGATAGAGTTTTGTTAACCCAGTGCGTTCAAACAGATGTAGATATATTACACATTGTATACAATATTATATTATCTTATATAATTTATGCTAAGTAGAATAAAAGCATGCTCACACTATTTGATATTTCTGTATAAAGTAGTTAAACATAAAATTTCCATTTAGATGGAGATAAATATGAACAATTAAGAAAAAACATATGCTTCGCTGCTATAATGTTGATCAATATTAATTTGTTTTTAATAATTTCTTTTTGTTATAAATATAATTTAAAACAAAAAAGTTACAATGTCATAAATTATAATATGGTATTGCAGTATGTTAATGTTAATTCGTAAAATTCATAAAAAAATAATTCGTAGACATATTGAATATAAAGGCCCAGTGCCGTATGAATAAAATGAATGTACAAGATCGAAATAGATTAAACAAGAATCTGTAGAGAATTTTTGATATTGATTTTATAATAATACGGAGAAAATATAACTAGATAGTTTAATGTTTTAAGTCTACATTAAAAGATGAGAAGACGGAGATATTTTGTAGGAGTACTAAAGTTGTAGTAAAAGAAAATGGACATTCCTCTACGTGGACAATTACGAGGTTGTGGAAGGAGAGTCTGCTAGCCAGAGGAAGAGGAGGTTATCTAAAAATTGTGAGCAATGATTGAGCGTGATAGAATATCTGAAATTCGTGAGAATTGTCCACAACTTGTTGCCTGTTAGGAAAATGTCTTGGCGCCTGTCCTGCGCCTCTAACTGACATTTTTATTATTTTTTTTTTCCAG
>NW_017304438.1:4236732-4251262 GCF_001594115.1 Trachymyrmex septentrionalis | reverse complement strand
AATTCGTGAGAATTGTTCACAACTTGTTGCCCGTTAGAAAAATGTCTTAGCGCCTGTCCTGCGCCTCTAACTGACATTTTTATTATTCTTTATTATTTTTTTCCAATCGCGTTGTCCAAGGAGGGCATCATCGACGTCTCTTTAGTCCTACCGTTTGCGCACGTGCACTGATTTTTAATTTATCTTGGATTGACATTTACTGAGAGATACTGGAGCTTCCACTTTAATTTGTTATAGGAAAAGAAAAATTTTTATTGCTTTTTTTAAAAGCTGAAATAGCTCAATTTATCTATTACTCGTAACTGTCTTTATATTCTGATGAATTCCATGAAAAAAAAGAGCGTAGGTGTCCGCTGGACATAACAGTATAATACTATATTCTAATATTTAAAGATAGTATCTCATTGTAAGAATATTTTATACTTATCAGTTTCCAAAGAGATTTTATACGATTGTGTAGGCATATTTTCTAGGAAGAAAAAAATATTAATAACTATATTACTTTATACGTCAAAAATAATGTTTATTTTTATTTGATTTTTCACGCGTATTTGTTTGAACATAGCTTTTGTAATTTTTATTTTATTGTCTTTCTGCTTTTTTGTAATTTTCATTTAATTTTACTTATTGTTTATTGTGTTTTATATACATTGTTTATTTATTTATTTATTTATTTATTTATTTATTTATTTATTTTAGCTGAAAAAACTCAGTAAATAATTAAATTACGTTTTAAAATAAAATTTGTGTTTAATTTTATTTTTATTTAACATCTTTTGATTATTTGACCCTCTTTCTTTTTTATAGTATTTATTATATTTTCAAATACAAAGCCTTTGTATCTATTCATTGTTAACGATGTGATCCAATAATAAACAGAGAAATTAATCTAAAGCAGCGATGGTTCTCATTAAACCAATGTGCTTTTATTATAAATGAAACTAATCTGAGAGTTTTTAATTCATAACAAGTTTTCGATCATTCATTATTTATGATTTTAAATAATTACCACACACATAAAGATAGGCATTAATTGACGATGATCATTATAATGTGAAGGTCTGACTCGTAACTAATACAATATTGTTCTCTACATACATTACTTTACAAATTAAATTTATAATATTCAAATACAATGAAGTTAACAATATTATAGTCAGAGAGAATAATGGAACCTGTTTTCAATATCTTTCTCACAATCAGTACAACTGCCACTTAAATTAATCGTTCCATAATAATTGCTGCAAAAAATACGTTCGCATCCGTTGAGATCGCACACATAAGCATTGTGCAATTTTGTCGTGCGTTTGCGATTAATATTCTTTAAAGTTTTCACAAATAACTTATTCGAAACTCGAAATTACCGCGACAGAAAAAAAAAAAATTTTAGACGCTTACACAATTCTCAGTCGCAACACCGGTAATTAGGCGTCAGGCACGAGTGAGCGTGCCACTCTTTCGTAAAATTAAAGGGGTAGGCTAAAGTAAAATTTTCAAAAAAAATCGAAACATTTTTTTACATTTTTCGAAAAATTTTGTCTTAAAAATATATTCCTAAGAAGTTTTTATGAATTTCGAAATATTTCTCGAGTTATGTGAATTTTAGCGAACGAGCGCGTAGTGCTGAGATATATTATATATCTTTAAACTTTAAAAGTATTTTTCTCAAAACAACTTTTTTTCAACTGGCGGCGTTTGTAACTCGAATAATTTTCGACCGATCAGTCTCAGTTTTGAATAGTAGCTTCATAAAATACAAAGAACGTATTATATCTTTGCGCGTGGGATTCAATTCGGCGGCAGAATTCTTTTGGCCGCTAATGAGATTCTCCCTGATCTTCTTTATGCGGGAGACTTGCATCTTGATGGAATAACCGGTCGTCTCCGCTTCCGGCGGATGAATCCTTTCGTCCAAGGGAGTCTCTATCAGTTCCGTAACGGGGTCTCTCGCCGACACGTTGATCATCCCTTCTCATTGTCTTATTCCTTTGCGAGGATTGCTTGTAAGATTTTGCGATAGAATGACAAGTTTCAAAACGGAATGGAAATGATTAAAATATGAAGCGATATTACCTGCGCGTTACCCTCCTTATAGGTCACGGACGTATTATGAGGATCATCTCACGTTCGAATTATAATAGATAATATAACAGATTTCTAAGAATCATCAGAAGGTGAAATGAATTAGAAATCTGTTATATTATCTATATTGTAACTCGAACATGAGATGATCCTCATAATATGTTAATATGATTAAATATTTGGGTATTTATGTATTTCTGCGGTTAATGAGGACTAAGTATAGTCGTACCATTGAAACTTATCGTCGGAAAATTATAATTTGTGATTAATAAATATTATTTAGTACACCTAACTATAGCTCGTTTAATGTATTGACCTGGGTTTTACTATTTATTAATAAATATATAACTTTTGCAAAATAAACATAGACATTCAACAGAAATGGAATGAACAGATTAATATTATTAAAGTCTCTAAAATATCGGTTATCATGCTGTTTTAGTGCTTGAACGTTCATTTATTTCAGATGATACTTGGCTAGAATTTTTAATATATATTTTAGCTATTTAAAAAAATTCCGCCATACGTGATATAGAAAAGGTAATGTTAAATGTATGTTCAGTAACTTTATAGTGTATATAAATTTACAAAATAACTAAAAAAAATTTTCACCTTACAAATTTTTTTCGAAAAATACTTATATAAGCTTCACCATAATTAATAACACTTAACATTATGGCAACGAGCATGCGTTTATTCAGTAGTTTTCACTAACACGAAACTGATTTGTTTCTGCTCTACTTTTTAATTTGGACTTGCTAAACAAAACACAGACAGTACTCGGGTGGTCGAACTGGAGGAACGCGAACAGTAAGTACAACCGCAGTACACTGCGTTTTATATTTTATATTATTTTAGTTTTAAAAAAATCGATCTTAATTTACTAGCTTTTTAAATTTGCTTGTATATAGACACAATATAATAGAAAACATGCTATTTAATTTGCAAATGATTGAATGCATTTTTCAGTTTAGAAAATATAAATGCCTGTCTGTAATTGAGTAAATGCCTGCTGTATTGTTGTGCTTATAAATATATAGTATAGTAGTTTCTATGGAGGTATATGGTAAATTACTGATTTTTTAATGTATCCATTCTTCATAATTAAGACGCATTTCATCGAATGACTGTAAAAGTGCTTCCCAATTTTTTAAATAAATTTCCTCAATCTTAGATAACTTTTAGAAAAGTTAAAATAACTCATATTTGTTAATTACATTATGCAGAAATAATTTAATAAAGAATAGAAAAATTATACGTATCTTACGTAATATCGCGAAATAAAATCATTACAATTATTTTCAAACGAAGTTTTATATGTAAATGTATAAAAATCATAGTAATAGTATTTTTAATATATTTAATTTTGCAAATAGTAATTAATATAATAAATATAAAAGTCTTATTTGTAAAATTAAATATATAACCGTTATTTAAATTAATTTGATTTAAAAAATGGCTTATAAATTCATAAAGTAGAATTCATTAATGTATGAATCAGCACAATGCAAACACGAAGTACAAATCAAACATTGCACGCGTTATTATCGAATTATATACTTATTGGAATGTAATCGCTGTCGAATTACATGTTTATTTTGCCATTTTATTCGTCGGATTTATTCTGATTATTATGATATTATCCCATTGTATCTTATACCAATTACTCGCATCCATACTAATAAGATTAACATTTCGCACTAAATTGCTACAGTGATCGATGAATGCACAAAAGGTAGCTATAGTTGGTTCCATTCGTGCTTGTGTACACGATAACATGCAAGTTTGTCTCCGATCTGAAATCTCGCTGGAAGTGATCCTCTACACACCTGAATACATATCCTATTGCATAATTTAACGACTACTTCCGGCTTACAATAGTGTAGTGTCAACTTGGTACGAGCGAGGTAGGTAGTTAGTTGTTCACGAGAACGAACGGGATGTTCTACACGACGCTCTTTCACGTGCCGCAGTTACGGTTGTAACTTCCTGCATAATTCAGTAAAGAGATCTTGTAATTGTTAATACGGCTTGTGTAATGACCATGCAACGTTGCCAGGGACATCTTCGGTGTTGCGAGGTAGGTGAAGGGTTGCATGGATTAAAATAAGCATTTCCAACGAGTTTTCTGTCGATCTTGAATGTCACTAGCTAGATGTTTTGACAATTTTGAAACAAATCACGTTAATTAACAAAACAAATGAGTGATACAATTGCAATTTATAATCATACAAAATATGTGATATAATTAAAATCCGAGTGTGTAAAAAATTTTTGTCGCAACTATATACGAAGATTAAAATTAATTAATTTTTTTCTATCCGTTTATAGACTACAGTATTCTAAGAGTATATTTTTATTTTGTATATATATTGTTTGGAAAATTGTGCTGCAATCTTGCAACATTACAAGTTATGTTACTACAAAGAAGCGTTTGGAAAATATTTTTAAACGCTAACACTTAATATTCTCTTTACTATCATATTTTTAGAAAGAATGTATCCGCATTCTTGTGCATATTTCTCTTTCTCTCTTTTTTTCTCACTCTATTGCAGGTCTGTCATCGCATGCATAACCTTTTTAATACATATAGTAATATGACGCCCCTTCATCATCATGCAAACACCGAGTTTACATTTAATTTAGCCCTTTCTCTTATCGATGCCGGTTCCACACGAGATATCGTTTTATTTCTGCGAAAGTTTACAAGAAGTTGTTTTTGCACAAATGCACAACGGACCGGACACAGTGTGCACAATAAACATGTATGTCCCTTCCGGTCTTATGCCTCCCAGGCGAAAAGTCCCAGCTTCATTTAAAAAAAATAACGTTGCCGCGTGAAAAATTGTTCAATAAAACAAAACGTACGTGTTTATTCTGCCACCGTAACTGGCTACGATGCATCGGTGATGTTTTATTGTTGAAGTACCGAATACAACATTATTCAACAATCATATCTATTCTTCGCGTGACGGAGAAATGTCGCGTGACTCGCAATAACAAAAGGTACTGCACTGTACAAATTGTTTCCCTGGCTTTAAACAGGACGTAGAACGATGCACTCATTCCTGCATGACATTTAAGGACACAGGAGAGAAATCTGTTCACAGTAAATCGCAATTGCACAAGTATAAGGTAGTATACGCTATACGGGATAAATCTTCTTTGATACTATTAGCATAAACGATTGTTCGATATTGAATCTTGAAAAAAATGCGCAATGAAAATTGTTGGAAAATAATTAAAATATTGTTGAAATAATGATTGTAATTATTGAATAGACTTTGACAATAACAAGAGGCTTCTGGAAAAAAAAAAGAGATCGATTTTCTTCGTATTTCAAATTATTGCTTTTTACTGGAAAATATGTATATATTTTGATATAAGATATATTTTAAATATTTATTAGATAAAATTGATAATATCATAAGAATTTTATTTTAGATCGTACATATGAAAACACAATCAATACAAACTAAAAATTAAATGCCTATACCAGTCAAAGTTGGATCTTTAAATTTATTTAGTTTTTTCAGCACATTAACATCTTTCTAATATAATGCCTAATTGAGCATCAAATTATTAAAAATTGCTTGTTAATTTAATTTAATTTATGATATTATTATAGTAGGTTAATTGCGTTTATAAGTCCGGGAAATCAATTCGCGCAGTTTGAATGATTATAGATATGGTATACCTATATGCATGTATATATATATATAATTCACATTGAATTATTTAAGAATTAAAGATCCAGTTTCGACCGATATAGGCATTTAATTTCTAATTCCTATTGATAATATCATATGTTACAGTTCAGCCTGCACATGTTAAATTATAGGGCTGCGTAAACGGAGCGAACATCAAACTACTGCACGCGTACTCTATTTCACATAACGGGCGAACGATAATTGTTCCATTTTCTGAATTAACTCAATTTCACGGCTTAACGTATGCATACATATACCCTCCCTCTTTAATACTGTTCGATCTATGGAAATGCACAATTTCGCAATCACATAACTTCTTCTCCTGCCATTCATTTGTCATTGCTCTGTGATAAATCGAACAAGAAATATGCTCTCATATAACATCACGATAAGTCCCTTTTGATGGATTACCACCGCACTCATATCAGTGAATTTGAAACACGTGCACCGAATCTCGGAAGATATGTCATTGCTGCATGCCATTCGCATTCGACAAATTATTTTCGGACAGACTTAAAAGGTTTCCCAAGCTGATCTGATTTAGTGGATACGAGTCATTAAATTAGTTCAAATACAGGCACGTACACGTCGATAATTATCGTCCATTGAGAGAAGTTCGACCTACGAGCGATGTAACACGGCACTGCGACAACCTTTAAACGAGGTCTGCAATAAAATGCTGTAAAATGCTAGAAAAGCTTCAAAATAGCGAGCGAAAAGCAATGGCGTAACCAAAGGTTCCAAAACGAAAAGAGGAAAGAAACAAAAGAGACAGAGATAAAAAGAAGGTAAAGAAGAATAAGAGAGCAAGAAAAAAAAAGGAAAAAAGAAAAAAATAAGTAAGAAATAAAGTATAAAATGATAGAAAAAATAAAAGATACAAAAGCATTAAAAAGATACAGGAAAGAATAGTGACAGAGATCGACACTGTATAAAATGAACAGTGAAGGGCCTTTTCTTTAAGTTCATCTGCCGGAAGGCTTCGTAAACCTTGGCTACGTCACTGGCGGGAAATATACCGAATGGAAAATGTACGACGAATCGTGCCAGAGCAATCGTAGTTTCCCGCGATGCAATCTTTTATACCTTACGCGCGCTTGACGGCGATACTCGACAACGCTTTCCGACCTGTATTCTCGACGACATTTTTCTACCATTCCCTTGAGAATTTTATTTTGCGTCGTTCCAAAATTTTGCGTACTAAAGTTCACGTATGCAATTCCAATGGTAATCCAGATTTGATTTAAAAAGTCGCACCAGTTTTTCTTTGTTAATTTTACATTTCGTAAAGATTATGAGAGTTAATTATAATCTTTTGGAATATACTCTATATACTCTAAGAGAAAAGTTTTTCGGTATAATTTGTAACTAATAATATAATTTACAAAGTAAAATAATTATTATTTTAGATTATTATTATGGATAGAAAAACGTCATTTTTATAGTTGTTAACTATACCGATATAAAAAACGATTATAAAATATTATAATTATTTTCGAGGACCAATCACACATTCTTCTTGATATATAGAATTAAAAATATAACCATTTTTACTAACATTACAGTAGTAACAACTATAAAAATAAAGCTCTTAGTCATAATTATTTTATCATACAATTATAGTAACAAATATCAAAAACTTTTCTTTCAATGCAAAAATATTCATACTCTTTATAATTGCATAATTTTTAATAAAATTTCTGCAATTTTCCAGTTTAATGTTAGTCAACTTTTTAACAACATTCATGAAATTTAGTGCACAGATTTACCGCAAAAATCATCCTAATTTATTTGAGAAAATTTATAATCGGATTAAAAGCGTATTGTTATACCACGCTTCTTACAACACAATTAATATGACTAGCTTGATTATACTAATTATATTCCGGGCTCATTACACATGCAATATCTAAAGCGTGCACAAGAAGATACAATCTATTAAGATCACATCTTTTATTTTCCAGATTTACGTAAATAAACTTTCGCTTAATCATCAAAGCTTATTTTAACAAGGATGAATTTATTCATAAGGATTCAATATCGATCAAGTGTCTGCCTTATCAGAATTTTCTTATTTTGTGAGTGGAAAAGAAAGACAAACGCTCTTGTAGAACTACGGTGGAGATTTTCTTCAGCAGCAAGATTTATTTCCGTCTTTAGGTCTTCTGATCCCGTCGGAGACACGACATGCCACGCAATGTTCTCCATTTAGATAATGTAATTCGGGATATATGATAACTGAATGCAAGAACGTGGTATTGTTTCTTGAAAATAAAACATTACCAAGACGCTTAGAGACAAATTTTATTTCATGAATGGATTATTCTGGCACAAAAACAAATATACGTTCATTTATCAAAACTATGCGGCAATATTTTAGAATATAAAACGATATTTGTTCCAAAAATTGTTAAAAGAACGTTATTCATTATCTTGCCAAATGCAATACGTTTGATCACTTGGCAACTAATTTGTCTTTCTATCCACTCTCGCTTATTTAATCTTTTGTCTCTCCCGCTCGTGCGGCAGACAACTTCACTCGACAACTCTCGGGTCAAGTAGAGTAATTGAGGTCCTTGAATAAATGGGACAACACAATGATTTTCTAATGATAAATTTTGCAGATGTCATTTTTCAAAGATTTTCTAATGCACAGAAAGAAAAACAGTTTTACTGAAATATCGTAAAATTTAATTAGATACAGATCTAAAAATAATTTTATTGAACCATTAAAATAGTTATATAGAAAACTCGAAGAAATAATGAGCATACTGCGAAAAATTTTGGCATTTTAACAACCAGCTTGAGCTTCCTATATAACTGTTTTGATGGTCCAACAAAAATATTTTTAAATTTGTGACCATTAGAATTGTGTTGAAAGTAAACCATTATATTTTTCCTCCTCCGTTTAAACAATTGTTTTTCTGATTATGTTCGGGTATTTGAAATTTTTTATTTTTGGAACCTTTTTTTTATAGCTAATGCATTTATGCTGACATTCATAAACTGTATAACTTGAAATGAAATTAACGAATCTCAAATACTCAATTCAAAAAAACGATCGTCGAAACGGAGAAGAAAAAAATAACGTTCCGTTTTCAACGTAATTCTAATAATCACACTGTAACTAAATTTTTAGATATTTTAACGAAACTATTCTTTTCATGTTGCTATTTAAGTAAATACTCAATTTCCAGTTGAGAAATTTTTAACGCAAAAGTATGAATTTAATTTTTTGCGAAAAGATGTAACAAGATGTAACTATATAATACAACCTACATAATTTGCGTGAAAATCGTGAAATCATAGTCAATCATAGTCAATGAACGGACGAATTCTCTCTTTCTGAGCGTTCAATTTTACACATTGCACCTATTTTGAAGCCTTCTGGGGTCGCTATAATGGGTGTCTCATTTATCATTATAAGGTCAACTATAATGGATACCCATCCATCCTCTAATTTTATCACCGAGAACTCACTGCGTCGTCCCATTTACCCGTCCGACTCGATTAGTTTATATGACCTCAATCATTATACAGTCCAGACGGTGGACCGCCCAGTCCAACGGTATCTTCGCACTCGGTTCAAAGCCCGGCACAGCCGACACCGGCGCCGAGATGGCCCTTGAAGCCGGGCGTACTAGTGCACATCAATCGAACTCACAGCCTGCGATCCGGCCTGAGCGTTCGTGCGAACGAGGCTAATCTGCAAAACGAGCTGGTGGGCAAACATAACGATGAATCGCTCAGACAGAAGTTCCTCGACGAGACATCGTTGTCTTCGATTGGCCGTAACCCAGCTCGGGCGGTATTCCGCCGCGGTAGGAAAGATCAAACCGCGCAGAGGACAACCAGCATGACTAGTCTGAACGAGGATGGTATGCTTGCCCGAGCTAACAAGATAAAAGCCATGTTTGGCGTACAGCTCAAAGAGCAAGCCACCCTACCCGGTATATCTAGAGAAAAGACAGGTAAGAGCAGTAGGAAAGGAGTTGAGCTATTTACTCATGACTTTACCAGGTGTCATCCTACGTTAATCCGTTTGTATTTGCAACTACTTGCTTACCTAAAAGCCGTCGACTGTGCACAAAACTCTACAAGTTGACACCTTAAAGCTTTTTAAATGTGGGCTATTTAAATGTAATTTCTAATTATAAAGATTATATAATACGCTTATGGCAATGTGAGCTAAATATAAGGTTTTATATTAGGAGATGCAAATATTTGTGAATGCAAATGGGTTAAACGGCTCTTCCGTATCAAAAATCAATCAAATATATTCCTCTAACTTATTCCGCGTTCATTATTAGTATTATCCATAATAAACTATTGATAATGATCGTTTCATTTTTTCATATAAAAAATAATGATGCTTTCGAGACCTAATAGCTGCATTATCAATTTTACAAGTACTTTATCGATACTTTTATTTTTGTTATATATATTATAGATAGACACTAGACTGCACTAGAACTCTCTTTCTCGCTTTCGACAAAATTTAAAATGAGATAGGCAATATGTTTGATATTTATTTAGCCATAGAAAACAGACCTTATAATTATAAACGAATGATAATGTTGTGTGAATGAAATTAAAAAGTTAGCCGAAACGTGTATACTACAAATCAATAATTAAATTAGGATACATACAATTCAATAATATTAAAATTGATTGCGCACGAATTACAGCGCTAATTTCTTATTTGACGAATTTATTATAATTTTTTTATAATTATATGTATAAATGATTTTATCTAATTATGTCTCGTTAATACTTTAGAGTATTAATTTCACTGCGCATTAGTGAACTTCATTTTGCGTTACTTTCTGTATACACAATAATAAATGATCTCGTAAATGATTTATTAAGACCGTATATATGAATACACAATAGGTATGAATTTAAAGTCTATCTACAGGTTTTTTTTCTCTTCAACTGTCGTCATAGGTAATAGTAGACTTTGTTGTTTTATCATTGCCTGTGTCTTTTCCTTCACAACTTTTTATGCGCTTTTATGTTAACGTTATGTTAACATTTCAGTTAATGAAAACATCTGTGTTACTGGAAAATACGTGGTGCGTGTTTCTGCATACATCGCAGACGACTTTGAAGCCTCATTAAGCATACAGCTGCGTATGTAGCATGTAATTAACCCTTTAACTTTTCCACACTGATGCCGGCAGGAACTTCATGTTCAGCCTTAGTATACCTTGATGCTTATTCATAAGCTTTACCGTTACTACTTACTCTACAAATATTATAATGAGAAAATGAGAAAAAATATTATGAAATCAAATAAAAATATAACAAATGAAATATTTGAAAACAAAGTTTTAATATATAATGTTAAAATTAAATCTATTAGGTTAAAAATAGATATTAATCTGAAAAAAAACACATTAAATCTCACTTATACTTTTAACAATTTAATGCAAATGTATGCTCACGTACTTTCCATTAGCGCAAAAATGTCAATAATATATTCAATGACATTTTCAAGCTTCTATGTATTTACTTTCTAAATATGAAAAATATTTTAGCATATATCCATATGGATACAAACATTAAAATAATTTATCATTTTCATGTGCTTTAAAAATAGTTATTTATATGAATTTCTCGTGTCTTTGCATTTTGTTGATAATATAATCATAAAATTTTAATTTAACTATTTATTTAATATACAATTGTTCTAAAAAGAGAAATAATAAATTAAAGTCATAAAATCAAATGTTTCTACATTTTTTAGATGTGTACATATAATTTACAATTTATATATATATATCATAATGTTGTATCTTAAATCACAAGAAAAATGTAGAAACAAATTAATTTCAAGAGCAGTATAATTAAAATCTTATTTTAATCTTTTTATTAGTGATTGCTTTTTGATGATTTTTTAAAATTTAATATAAATATTTATTCTATTTATTCTTAATGTGTGTGTGTATTCATTAATATTCATGATCATTTACGTTTGCTTAAGTTATCGCATGAGAGGCTTTATGTGTTTATGATATCGCTTGTTGTTGATTATGTGTTCCTTAGCTGTGACTTACAAGAGAATTGTGCCGCGGCAGCGGATGTTGCACGGTATGGAATCATCCTATGAGCCAAATCGTGGTAATATATCTCGTAAGCGAAAAAAACCTGGAGCAGGTACGTATAAAAAGAATTCTTATTCTACGTGCATGCTTGCAACTTTATTTGCTCGTATGCTTTGACTTAAAAATCCTTCCCAACCTTTCCCTTTTTCGCAGATTTCTTTTCTAAAAAATATGTGTTACTTTATGCCTGTACACGCGAATACATATTCATCATCGGGCAAAAAAGGATATACAGAAAACAGAGATAACTCTCATACAAAACATACGTGTGAATGCCACAGTCGTTAGTGTACGCAATAGAGAAATATTTAGCTATGAGTGATAACACACATGCCGCACGCAAGAATTCATAGTTCCGCATAAAATATACACAGCAATCAGCCACATAAATTTCACTTATCACACAACAACTATTAATCACAGATCTTATCGATTTTCTGATATATACCGTAGCTATAATTCCGCGCGTTCCTTCTGCGGTATGTTCATCGCGATATTATTCTCGATCTTTTCCATATTATTATATATATATATTCTCTTATCGTGCGCAACAGAAAAATCTCTTTAAGGATTTTCGTAATAACAATTATCAATTATTACACGATATTATTGTACTACTACGCGCCGATATTTCAGATAAACACCAAAGTATTATTAAAAAAAAAAATGGAAATACAAATTAAAATTCTAAAAATAAATCACATATTTCAAAAATTTGGAATTCTGAGACCATAGAAATTACAAATGTTATATTGCTTAGACTTTGTTAATTTCAGATTTATATTTTAAAATTCAAATCAAAATTATAATCTTGTTTGGGGCTTTATCTCGTTAGAGTGTTCTATCTTTTACAGTGTTTTATCTTTTTTTACTAATAAAACTTCATCATTTTATTGGATTAAGTCGAAACGTGTTGGTGAAACACAGTTTCTATGGATCGTCGGGTTTACCACTGTCGTCAACATTTTAATTCACGATAATTTATACAATATTATTAACGTTCTCTTTTTGCAATTGCAGATCCCAATCAAGCCGCGAATAACAATCATGTGAACAGCGTGTCGGAAGTTCTTCCCGACTCCGGAACAAAGACGTTCTACGAAAATTTACCTTTCCACGGGATCCAAGCGCCACCTAACAAGGTTAGTATAATAATCATTTGATAAAAAAACAACAAATTTTTTCAAATCGCATGAGCTAGACTCGATTTGCAACTCGCATATTATCGTGATTGTCGAAAAAATAATGTCGGCAAATGTGTCAGTCGCAAAAAAATCAATGAATGTAGATATTGAAACTGAAGGAAAGAAGAGAGAAAGAGAGAGAGAGAGAGAGAGAGAGACAGAGAGAGGTAGAGAAAATAATTCTTTAAATTAAAACGTAAAAAATATTTCAACTTAAGAATATCACTCAAATAACACAGCAGTGCTTACAAAGTACTAAAAAAGCGATTATACGCGCTTTTTTAGCGCTTTGTTAGCGCTGTGTGCTACTTGTGTGGGCATCTTCAATATTCAGTTGATATTATTGTTCTTTGATTTTCGGCTTGAATAATACTGGAGGAACAGTACAATTCAAGAGAATCATATTGAACAAGATCGACCTAAAAGGACCGGCATCCTCTCGATGCATTTCCACCAGTTAACCAACCAAGTTTCGCGAACAGTTCGTCGATTAACGGTATCCCTTTCTGATCAAATACGTTCGAGAGGTGACAGCAAGTAAAATGCGATGGAAGGCCAAGAGGGTAGATATTAGTACAACCCTTCGACCGTACAATCCCTTCGAAGACCCTCAGCACTTAGGAGTGCCTCGTTACTCCGACGTATACAGTTCCTCCGTATTGCTAGTGCTTCACTTTGTAAGAGTTACCGAACTCAGCTACCGAATACCCTTTCAACCCTTATAATGGATATAATATAATATTATTCTCAGTGACTTTCCGACTCGTCATTTCGCAATTAAGAAACCATAACTGGTTTCTCGAGCTGATGATATTCACCTGCATTATTGAATTACCACGCGAATGCATTCATCATCCCTTTCTCGCCCTTTCCCGTTCATTTTAAGAGCGCACCCACCCATTTCGTTGCTTTCTATTATCGCGGTTAATTGATTCGCCGAGCAGACGTTTAAATAATTAATTTCACCATTTCACAACTGATTTCCTTTTCTGTTTGCATTTGAATAATTAGAGTTAAAATTAAGTCTTTTATGTATCAGAAGAGAGAGAGAGAGAGAGAGAGAGAGAGAGAGAGAGAGTCATGAAATCTTTCGAGATAATAGACTTTACGACAAGTCATCTGCAAATTATGCACATGGAGCGATTACAATGAGATATCTAATAGCTAAGTATTGCAAATTTCTAGCTGTCTTAAATATATACATATATTTAAAAAATATTATGTAAAATACGAGAGAAAGCGTTTTATTTTGCTGTACTGAAATACTCGCAATTTACTCACATGGTCTATTATTATCTAACATAAACCTCTTACAAACGTATTCGATTACATCGTATAGATCTTTGTGATGTAAATTTTAACCGTCTCAAGCAACCTCAACGCATCACATTCCAATTGAACACGTAAATCTATCGTTCTCTTGAATCGTCGAATATTCTATAAAGAA
>NW_017304438.1:4232812-4236632 GCF_001594115.1 Trachymyrmex septentrionalis | reverse complement strand
GCATATATGTATATAATATCTCTCGTGTAACGTCAATGTGACTGAACGAACGTTATCAATTCTTTGTACACGGATTTACCGTGACAATAATAATACGAAATCGATATCTTATTCTAACAAAGAAAGCAATTCTATACAATATATAATTAAATTTTATGTGTTTATATATTTAAAAAATTTTTAATTTCTGTAGACAATGCTTATATGTACATAAAATTATATTATAATATTCAGATTGAAATAAATTGATGAGAAGAAATAATGATGACGACTGACAATTTACCGTTATTATTTTGCAATGATAAACATACAATCGTTACTCGTCAATCTAGTTGCAAATTTGAGATTCGAAATCGCACCGCTTTAGCAATAATCGTACAAAACCGATGTTGCTGAAATGCATGTCGAGTGAAAAACGTTAATTCATTCGGTACATCATCAAAGCATTTCGTGTGAAATTTTATAATGATACTCTGCACGCAACAAAATAACTACAAGTCAAAACCAGAATATTTTTATTAAAATGAACATACATGCTTTTATGAAATGTATTATGTTAACGTAATGATCAGTTTATATTTTTTTCGTCTAAACTTTTATATAATTTTATTAATTACTCAAATATTTTGCACTTCGCACTGGCTGCCCTTATTTATTGCTTGTTACATAATTTCGTGCAATATCCGTAAATTGTGCAATAACATTCTGTCAATTGTCTTACAGATAATTGCAAAACGATAATTTAACAATTTGATAAAATTGCGGGGATAATTTGCCAATGAGAAGTAATACGAAATTATATTAATTCTTAGCAAGTAAGTGGCTATGTTATTAATTCTTTGCGTTGCCTTGATACATTTTTTGCGAATTCCTGGATACTTTTATTAGCTATAGGAAGTCTCATAGTCCAATCAATATAGCGGAAAAAAAGCACCGTGGTGAACAGGTAATCCAGTGCTGTGCGAGTATAACGAGTATTGCTACTTTGGCAGAAATAAATTCACTGTACGCTTTTTTTATCTTATTCATGCACTAACGTCTAGAAAAACCGATTGTTGCAATGAGTTTCCAATAATTTGTGTTTTACGATAAAACTACACGAATAATGACTGCGTGATTTTATTTTTATTGATATATACAGTTCTGTGCCGATTAACGTTCATTGTCAGCATTTAATGAAAAAATAACGTTGATGCCACTTGAATTCTCCATTCGAGAATATAATGAGTTTTACCATGTTTTGCTGAATATTCGATATTTGCTATACAAAAAAATCGCAATAAATTTGTTTCAATCTTATTAAATTTGATAAAATTAATTCAGCACCGCGATTATTTTTTATAGATTGGCGAAAAAATACCGGACTTATCTAAACCTATTAAAAATTTGGTCATTTTTTAATTAGAATAGCATAATACGATAAAAATATAAACTATAATTTATGTTTCCCAATCAATCTAGATAGCACAGACATCCACCGGTATACTGTCTGGAAATATATTACTCAATTACGAAATTAATTATGAATAAAATGTCACAAGTCCTGTAAATAAAATATCACAAGTCCTGTAATTTCTGCTAAATAGATGCTTCTATATATTTACTACTACTGATATAGTTACGTATAATTTTTAGCTTTCTCTGCATTTTAAATTAAACTGTGAACTTTGACTTCTAATAGATTCTATAATTTCCAATTGTACTGAACTAATTTTACTTAACCAAAACTATCTACTGTTTGATATAACAAACGTTCATAAATGCAAAGCTCACTTTGGTAAGTTCACCAAGCGAAATTAGCCGAATCAGTTTATCCAATTTGCTAGGATTCACAATCGGCGCGCAATCCGAATCAATCAACGTATAATTCAATGAGAGGCAATAAGCACTGCTGCTGGCATAGGCTACTCGATAATCAGGCCAATAGTGAATGACTGTCCTAACGTATCGGCAATTACGCGCCATTTTCCAAGGATTGCCATATTATATTTCTGTTAACTGTTAATTACATCGAATGTAATATTATTGAAGAATTTCAATCACTTTTTAATTTTTATCAACAAAGCAAAATTTCGATTTGAAATTATTAAGTAAACTTATTATGAAGTAAAATTAGAAAAAAAAAAGATAATTATACACTTCCTCCGTTCAGTCATAATTTAATTTGTACAAATATAATCCAAAAATTTTCTCTCACTTAATAAAAATTGAAGAGATTTACATTAAAAGTAATCGATATATCAATCTTATTCTAAATGTTTCAATATATATTTACGACATAATGTCATTTGTCAATCTGTATCATTACGGTACATAATGTTGTTAATATCGCGAACCTACTCGAAATGTCGCTATCAAATATATAACGTTAAAACAACTTCCTCTTAATCATCACAAGGAAGCGATATAACTGTATCAGTAGTCCTCATCCAAAATGCCAATAGCAACAGAAATTGACGTAGATTGCCTCCTTATGTCCTACGGCGACGAAACATTTCAGCCAATCTGCTATACGAAGTCAACTTCGCCATCGCTAATTAAATTATCGTGATCGCCGAAATGTCACTATTCCCCCCGGGGATAAGGGAGACCGTCGATGGCAACGATGTGCGATAATCGAACGTTAATCAACACCATAAACAAACCAAATCAAGGCCGAGGGACTGTGTTATACATATGAATGGCCGCTGGCTGCGTTTTGTTTTAGTTGGTTACTCCTAAGTTTGCCCGAGTTTCGGCTTTGCATGGCACGTTGCATTCCATCACGACTTCGCCGTGTTCCTCGCGGCCACCCAGCAGAGCTGTCAGTCTGTGCGATGGCAGTTCCGGTTATGAGTCGACCATGAGCCACCTAGGCCCCCACTACAACATTTACAACGTGCCCAGGAGCAATTCGCCGGTGCTTAAATACAACACCTTGAAACCACGGCGGCGCAAACAGAAGCATTCGCAACAATTCTATTCGTTGCGGCTGTGTCGTCGGCACGAAAACATCCGCAGGAAATACGAGCTATATGCGATACCGATCTATAAGACGTGCCCGCACAGGAGCGATAGCACGGCCACAATCGCGACGATCGTCCGGTCGATGGAGGATACGCCGTCCTTGACCCTCAGCCAGTCGTCGGCATCGATCAGCCTAGTGAGCCGATCGGCGCCGTCGACGCCGATACCGCCGTCACCGACGACGCCGCCGGTACCAGCACCGAGGATGTCCAAAAAAACTGATCCATCCAAACACACCTACCAAAATGTTCCTCCCCCCGTTTTTCCGCCGAAAAACGCTTCGTTGCCTAAGCTTAAGGTTTGTCAATTACTGATCATCTATAATAGGAATCCCCTGCATCTGATGACGCTCGTGAATGTTGCCATAAATGAAATTCACAATAACCGTCTCTCGATTGATCCTATTGCTATTGGTTCGTATTGTCGAGTAATTCTTCTCTGACTTATTAACATTCGTAACTTTTGTCAATCAGATTTGCGAAATTTCGCATCGATTTATAATTTTAAATACACTGTTAAATATATGTTTTTCGTTCATTCTACATGCTCTCAGTTTAGTCCGCTCTATCTATACAAAAGCGATTGGCAAAAACTTTCGGGACACCTTGTATATAGGAAAGATGAAATCAATATTTCTAAAAGCTTTGATAGAAGTTTTGGCATATATAGGGCTTTCTCAGTGCTGCATTTCAAGTATTGCAATTGCAATACAATGTTCTTTATAGTCAAATAACGACGTTACTTCAGAATACGTGAAATGACTACATATACCATGATTAAAATGTATGTGAATATATATATATATATATATATA
>NW_017304438.1:4208198-4232798 GCF_001594115.1 Trachymyrmex septentrionalis | reverse complement strand
AGAGAGAGTCAATTTCTCTCTTCAATTTTCATATAACAATATAAAATTTATTGTTTTCTTCTATATAATTTAAATCATTATTAGTTTATTAAGTTATTAATAATTAATTAAAGAAAGATGAAACTCAAAACGGCTTATTAAAATTAATAATTTGCTACTTATTAATTATAAATAGAATATTCAAAATTCTATAAAAAAACCACATCCAATTAAGCAATGTTAAAACTGTAGAGTGATATATTGTATATAATCGATTTTTAATTAATCGTTAAATAATATTATTTCATTTATAACTTGCTATCCGGTAAAATTTGAAAATAAAATCTTTTTACCTATTTTAATGTATTTATAATATTTTCCATAATTTTAGCAACGAGTTAATTACATAATTTGAGCAACAATTTTATAATTCATTATTTAGAATGTAAGGATTTTACGTAATTCATTGAAAGCATATAGATTTTACAAATATATAACCATTAGTAACAATTTTATTTTACTGTAATGCAGTGCTATGATAGAAAAAAATTCTTCTATGTATTTTATATAGATGTTTTCTTATCATCTTTATTACAACACTTTAATTGTAATCTAATTTCCTTGAGGCTATGAACTCTTAGCGACTTTACGAGCACTATCGTAGCACTTTACAGATTTTCATATCGAAAACGTAATTCTTGTAACTTTCTTAATCAAACTATTTGTAACTAATCGCGAAAGTTGTCATGTATAATACTATCGAAATGGCAGCGTCCAACGAGCGAGGCATCAATCCATCCCGTTTTAAGCACCGAGTAACATTAGCATCTCGCGCCTACTGCATGAGTACGATTTACGTGTCCGTAATAGATATAAAACAGCAGCTTCTCGAGCAAGTAGGAGGTAGAGTTGCTGGAGGCCGAGTTATAATCGGAAATCATATTTTCCCTGCTAAGCTGGATCCGGGCATCTATGTAGCGACCGCCCTTGTGCATGTTGGCCGCGCGTCAAGTAAGTTCCCACTGTCACACACGCTTTAACCAATGACACAAGCTCTTTATTGTTTCGATAACTGATAAACTTGAGATATTACTTCGAGACTTTTAATGACGTGTCCGTTCCCTCGTTTTCACCTACAAAATAAAAAAAGATCTGCGATTCTGCAACAGAAATGTCTTGCTTCACTTATCGATCGACAGCATAAACCTTGCACAATTCATTGTCACCATGTTGGACGTACGTATACATACCGTCACAAGGATTTTTCGGAAATCGAGCGTGCCAAAAATATTCAAACTCTATCATGCGAATAATAATTTATAAAGCCTTTATAGAATACATCTTAAAATATGAACGCCAGAAAAATTCTATATGTTCTACACTATTCCTGACACGTACCGATACGTTTGCAAATTCAATTTCCTACGTAAAATTATCACTGTATCGAATATAGATACCTCGATAAACATCGTCACGAGGATTTTTTGAAATCGAACGTGCAAAGAATATTCAAAATTCATAGAAATAGTTATTTATAAATCCTTCGTGGGAAGGATAAATGTGAATGCCAAAAATTCTATTTTACTTTCCTTAAGACATACACATCGAATTTTCTATAAACTGAAAACCCGTGCATTACGTGTATTAATAAATATATCTATTTGATTTTAGATATATATAATTACACACACACACACACACACACACAAATGGGCAAATCTATATGCCCATATCTCAACTTATATAGCACAGATCATACTAGCAATATTGCAACAGCATTACAAATATTGCAACAATATTGCAATATTTGCAGTTTCTGTGCTGTATGAGAAGAAGTGCGGTGTGATGTACTGACTCTTGTCCCTCTCTTTCCTAATATTAAAAAATCGAGAAGTAATGTCTCAGTTGTCCGATTTTCTTATGCACATTACGTCGCGTTAACCATTCGCGTCCCCGAATTGCCTGGTTCCAACTACTAACCATGCTTGTTACAGACCGACAGCCTATACAACTACAAAGAACACTACCAGCAGCAGCATCGGCAGGAGATGCAGCAGTACAGCTACCCCTTACCGAGCAACAGTTCGAATCAACTAACACTGCCACTAACGAGCAGCCTCTACCATTCCTCGATAGTTAGTCCCCTGCAGACCTCCCTTATCTATACTAACAACAGCCGTCCATCCACCCTGATGCACCATGAGGCTGCAACCACTGGCAATCACTCTGCGGTGCATCAGGACGAGGAGCAGCAGCAGCCGAATTACGGCAATTCCGACGCGAGACAATCATCGACGCGTCGACACGCAACGAATCGGCGAAATGAGCGTAATCGGAAATATCGAAAGCACGAGCGAATGTCGAGCGATCGAAACAAGTCGAAGCAGAGCCGACAAAGGGATGCTCCTTCACGGCGTAACAATACTTCCTTTGTCGATACACCCAACTACGAGACCAGCTTCCGTCAAATCCCGGATCTGGGCGTGCCTGAAACGACGTACAAGATCTCGTATCCGCATTACTACGAGGATGACATCGCGGAGTGCTCCACCGACTATCACAGACCAAACCCGACGAAGGCGCGTCAGCAACAGCCGCCGTGGGAGCATCAATCGGATCGCTGTACTGGCAATAACACGCCTCAATTCACAGCGGACGCGGGCGACGCGAAAAATCGCAACAAAACATCGAAGACGAGACTCAGCGACACCCGCAGCATACCGTCCGCGCCCACGATAATGCAGTACGCCGAGTTTCACTTCCGGGATGTCGGTCAGGAGATCGATGTCTAAAGGTTAGTAATCCCAAATCCTGCTGGTGCACAACGGCACATCGGATGTGCTTTCGAAGAACGCGGGTGATTTTTTTCTGTGGAATGGCGCGGCAATTTCTTTAAGGCCCCGAGGCTCAGTACGCTACTACGTCTTAAAGGTAATGCATCCGTGCGTGCCAAACGCAGATTTCTTTTAGATATTCCTACATATATCGTATTCAAAGGTAAGGAAACTATATATTTCCTTTTCGTTTTCTCTTCTATTCTATATATCTTTACTTTGTCATATATCTTTTGATATTATTCTAACATCTTTTTTATTTTGATCTTTAGCTATCTCATTGCTTTTGCATCAATTTATTTGCATTTGTTTGATTTTCACAAGTATGATTTTAAATATCTGGCATCTAAATTAATGTCTAATTTAACGCACGGCATATCATAGGGAGATAATTTGATAACTCGTGAAAAGAATTGCATATTCCATATCATAACTTTATATTATATTATCATAATATAATCTTTTTAAATTAATTATTTCATCATCTGATAATATCATCGGATATCCTTTTTCAAATACATATTTTTCTAAAAATATACATACATTTTTTACGCACAGCGTGGTTCGAGATATTGCGAAATAAAATCATCTTTTTTATTCTCATACATTTTCATTCTCAAGTTAAATACTATTCTAATGTTTTTTTTTATATAAATTGTGGATTTTTAATTAATGTAATACTATTAAATCTTTATACATAAAATAACTGAGTGACATAAAGCATTATTGCAAGCAGACAGATCAATTACTCAATCAATCGATGATACATACAAATTTTACGTGTTTTCAATATTTAATTAAATTTAAAAAATATCGAATGTAAAAAAATATTCAGCGTGAATATCACTACGAATTCTAACGAATAAAAAAAATTTATTTAAAAGATATAAAAAATTAAAATTGTACCAATTTGAGCATCCCTATCGTATAGAATTTTATAAAAGACAGGTAACATGTACATACATGAATATAGATACATATACGATCATACATATTGTATTAATTTGGCCCATAAGGAAAAAATTATCTCATTTGATAAGCATAACCGAACGTAAAATATATAGCAAGATATTCAAAAAGACTTGAGCAATACTATCAAATTGATATTTTCTATCAAATTTAACTATCACTTTCAAGCATTTTTAGATATGGATATAATATCATTCATTTACTACGATATAATTTAAAAATTGACATTTTTTAATTTCTTATAAAGAAAAAAGAGGCACATAAAGAAAAAAAGATAAAATATATTTTATATGCTGACATAGTTTGCTGCAATTTTCAGTTTTATTTCATTGTATTGGGTTCTACTCCCAAATTTCTATAGGTAGTATATAATATCGAATCGTAATTTTTTTTTAATAAAAAGTCGCGCAGAACAATACAGTATCTACACTCACGAAGAACAGCGCAATATTTACACTTTATCTGAAGTCTAAAAAAGTTGATAGAACATGAAAACGGAACAATACTGACAATGAGAAGATTTAAACCGAACATTTCATCTCGGTAGCTTTATTCTATAGTACAAATTATTTATTTATTTTCATTTATTCTTTTTCAATTCCCTCGTTCAAGCTGCCAATAATTCCTGTACTGTTTCCGATTTCGCATTGAAAACAAATTAAATTGTTAAAACAACTTCGATTGCTGTACACTTTGCATATCTCTGTATTTCTCTTACGAACGTGCCTTGCCCGTAAGGCAGCTGATATAAAAACGCAATGCGAGGTTTCAAGGAAGTATCGTTGCATGCGTACCATACCAATTGTATATCTCAATGTTTGTTCGTAGGAGGGTCAGCTGACAAAGAGCGATACGTACATTTACTAGGACAAATTGGCATCCGACAAGCCCTGTAGGTACATTGTACGGAGTATGTCACGCTGCTTACATACATAACGTAATTCGAGATCTACTGCAAATACGAAATGTTCACTCGCGCAAGGGATGCCGAATTCGAGCTCGTAAAGTTAAAACAATCTCAATATCTTCAAATTAACATAGTGTTTACGTGCTATTCTCTTGCAAATTGTTTTCCCGCTTATGTAAAGCCTCTGTACTTTATAAAAGTTACTTCAATCCTGTTAGAAACGTACTAGGACATATTTTATTGCCTATAAATAGATTTGCTTGATAGAAAAAGAAATTATTCATCTGCTAAATAATTTTGAAGTATCGAAATTACGATTTATTACGTCGCATGATATTGTTTTATGTTCATCACATAAAAATGATCGTCTTTTATGTCCATATATCCCCAAATATATCTCCAGATATCTAAGGCTATTGTAAATCTTAGGCTATTGTAGATCAAGGTTTACTATAATCGTCGCTCTTGCTACGTACAACAATAAGAGCTTCGAGCTAATTAGGTAGCGTCGAGTATAATAGTTCAAGCAACAATCCTCTCTCAATTCCGAACCACGCAGTTTAATACGTATAAAGCGACTAAGCATGCAGCATGATAACACTCTTATCACAATTATACTTAATCTTAACTATTGAACTGGGAATAAGAGGATTATTTAACAGACGGTTTAGCAACGAACTTACGCGAGCATTCGCATATAATTCTCTCTCAGCCCTTCAATAAGATCATCGTCTAATTCATGTACTCGTCTCAAGCGTTACTGTCTAATTGACGGACATTGATCACAAATGGAAAAGCTTAACACTCGAAATGGTACCAATCATTTGTCGGTCGCTTGCACAGCAGATCTGTTACGAAACTTCACGAACAGTCCGCAATAAAACTTGTGTGCGCAATCGTCCGCGCAGCACGATTAGAAACAGACAATACCAAAGTTTAAGAGACATTTTACTCTCTTTACTTTTCAAGATTTTGTATATAAAATCTTTTTGTAAAAAATTATGTAAAAAATTATATAAAAAATGAAAATCTATTTTTTAAAGAAAATTATTTGTAAAATTATAATTGTTTAAAATTATTTGTATTAAAAATATAAATAAGGTATTTAATTAATATTAAATTAAACATAATAACTAAAAGATTAACAACAAAAGTAAGTTGGTATAGCAAAATTTATTCCAAATAAAATTCACTTAATTCCATACTCGAGCAATTTCATTGTGAAAAACTGAAGAGTTAAAGATATTAAATTCTTAAAAGCACTACTAGAGAAAGCAGAATGTCTTTTAGACATTCGTATTGTTTGGAACATAGACCATTTTCGTTCTGTGATATTTGTTACACTTTTCTGTTGATGTAGCCCTTCAAGCCGGAATTTTCGGATCTCGATTACGCGGACGTGGACTACAAGTCGTACGGGCCGATTAACTATAAAGCTGCCAGTATCGCGCTCTTTCAAAAGCAACAGCAGCAGCAGCAACAACAACAAAAACAGCAGCAGCAGCAACGACTTTTGGATAGAAGACCGCAGATGTACGGTACTTCGGACGATAACGAGGAACTGCTTTAACCCTTTCCCGTTCACTTTTTATTTAATAGCGATTCTACTTCAGCTTTTTCGGGGAGATGCAATGATAAGATACATTTAATGAGTGAGATATATCTCGATAGACAGCTCGTTAAAACTCGCTAAATTCGATTTCTATGAGACACACGTTACCATAATAAATTCGTAAAATTATGATTCTCGTGTGGAACGAATTTAACGAGTTACGACTCTGTGCTGCATAATGCGTTTGTTCGCACAGGCGTAATTGGCACAAAAAAATTTGTTCGGTGAAAATTAATTATCCGCTGGAAACTTCTATCTGAAAATTCAAAAACTTTATATAAAGCGCTTGTCCTGATGTTATCGAAACATCAAGATCGATGATCTTATCAGAAAAAAATTGCGTGAAAAAAGTGCTAAGATCTTATTTACGTTTCCTGTAACTCAAAATTCAATTTTCATCATTTGCAAACTCTGGGTGGTTTCATTACGAGTCTTTGCATAATTAAAATAAGCGTAATAGGATTTGTTCGACATGCAAAAAGCTGTAAATCCTTTACATTACAGATAGTCGAGATATACATACAATCGCGTATCTGCGATTACGTTAATGCAATGTTTAAATGCACTTTAAGAGAACGTTCAGGTACTGTCTGTACAGATACTGTACCTGTACAGATACTGTCTGTACAGATAAATGTATACTATATATTCTCTTTATATACGATGATTTATGTTATTACGCTGCTTCTAATATTTCATATCATTTCATGCCGTATATTTCAAATTAAACCTTCTCAGATGGGATTAGAACTTTGGTTACACATTTGAACGTTTGGGAGAAAGGTCGCTCGTTCTCATTCACTCGCACCGGACACACGACGACATACGAACTTCATAGAACATGTGACAAAATTTTAAAACATTTTTCGATATCTGTAAATTTATAAATATATTTTTACGAAATTATTGATACAATGTACATTTATATAAGCTATCGGTATGTGTTCTGGGATCAAATTATGGAAATAACGCACGAATCGTTACAATAGAAAAAGAGAATCTTATTAAATATTAAATTAATAAGAAAAAAGAAAAACATATCGGAGCCAAATATAATCCCCATCTATCTGTTCCATATTATTGTTATATAATTATTCATAAGCGGCGTTAGAATATATAATTCTGTTACACATATTACTCTCGAATATCTTCTTACATGCGTTTGTAAATTTGTAATTACAAGAATGATGAATAGTTATTTGTATAGATCGACAGTAAACCACATGTAACCGCTTAATCGCGGACGCAATGATTATGTATTCGAGAATCTTGTAAATAATGTATCCTTATATCCTTACATTATTAATTCATATTATCGACTTTTGTTAGCCACTGAATAATTCGTTACGATAATACGTTTCACCGAGTATTGGTTACATAAACCAACTCTGCGATTGTTTGAAAAATTGTGTTCAACTACCTTACGCGAAAAAATATGTATACAGACAAAAAATATGTTCGATGACGCTGTCTAACTCGATCGCGCCTACGATTAATGACAATTTATACTGTTCTATAACGTCAATATTAGACTAAATAAAATGAGATCTCCCCGCTTTCATGGTGATACGTCTTATCGTGTCTTTTTATTCGGCAACGTTCTCCCACAGTCCATTGCAAATCGCTTTTCTTTCACCGCACGCGTATTCCAACCAATTCAATAGCGTCCAGACCATTCGCTCTATTCATCGATATATATGCCAGGTGCCATAGATTCCTGGAAATCTTATTACTTTCTTTCATTTATAAATACTTTGATCAATTTAAAGTCAATTTTATCATGAAAATTCAATTAAACGCCAGTCTTTTTTTATATCTTTTTAATATTGAATATTAAATCTTTGCAAAGATTCAAATTAAACTTTCATTGAAGTACAACTTGGTTGGAATTCAACTATTTTGATAAATTTTGTTAATCTCTATAAAAGAGATTGCTAAGATAATTATTTACATTAGAGAATTGTGAAAAGGTAGGTACTCGTAGAATTTTTGTTGTGAAAAAAATTGATTTTAAATTTATCAAAGAATCTATAAACCGAAACTTGAGTGATAAATTTTTATGCACGAGTATATCACATGTTTTTACAGGGTGTATCGTTTTACAACTGAATAGCTTCAATTTTTCCGAACAAGATATATATACAATATAAAACATGTACGAAAATGTGTTCATAACGAGTCAGATTTCACTCTGGAAAAGAGATAACAAGGAGAAAGTTGAACTTTTACAATTTTATTGTTAAAAATGTAAAATTTAGTCCTAAAATGTGAAATAATTTTGCAGTAATATGACGAGAACGGGCGAAATGTGTCGTCATCAGAGACTTAGACTTTTCGAAGTTAAATAAAAATGAAATAAATTAAATGACGAGATATGAGAACCTTTTATGTCGATATCCAATTATCATGTAATGCATTCATTCAACATTTAAACGCAAATATATTTACAAAGCTTTATTGTTATCGTGAATACATCAGAAAATAACATGTCACTCAAACATATAATTTATGAAAAATCTAATTTAATTTGGCCCGATGTTAATAGAATACTGCCATCGGTCTGCCAATCTTGTAAAAGATTTTGCTCTCATAATCACGGTATCGATTCGACCTTCATTAAAATATATTGCACGGCTCAATTTGGTGACTAAGACGACTATTTAAATTACCCAATATTTGAAATAATTAGTACTGTGGCCTGAATTATTAATTTTATCAATCAATATTTCCTATGCTTCTCTAAAATTGCAAAACCCGAGAGGCTATTCATAATAAAACATAAAAATAATTTGATTGGAAATGAAATTTGTTTTAAATATTCAAAGTTTAAAATACGAAGCGCCTTATAGTTTCCAGTGTTAAGATGTTGAACTAACATTCCTTATTATATTAAATTAATTATTCAGAAATAAATTGAGAGCCGATAAATTATCGGATTCACACAATCATTCTGATAATCCCCCCAAATTTTCCCAAATCTTAAAAATTGTAATAAACTTATTGCGAAAAATATTGCCTCGGCCGGGAGCCGAACCCGGATCTCTTGCATTCCGTGCGAGCGTCCTAAGCCTTTAGACTATCGAGAATAATTAATTTAATGTAATAAGGAATGTTAGTTCAACATCTTAACATTGGGAACTATAAGGCGCTTCATATTTTAAATTTTGAATAATAAAAATAATTATTTTCTCTCTATACATATATATATATATATATATATACATACACATATATACACATACATATACATACATACACATATCTTTTTTTTAAATAAATATATTCTATTTTAACATAAACAAACGAGCTTCATATTCCTGATTTTAGAAGTTAAATTTCTCGACTGTACGAATACTTTTTGAGCATCCAAACAATACAATTTTTGCTTATTTTTTATATGATATATATTTTCTATAATCAATTCTTATCTTTTTGGTATATATAATTTTAAGAAACATAAAGTCTATTTTATTTTTTATGAAAAAATTGTTAATTACCCAGCAAAAAATGATTGTCAATTAAACGTCGAATCGACGTTCAATTGATATTGAAATCATCGTATCGATATCGATTCAATATCAATTCGATGACTTATTTCTCGCTGGATAAAATTTACTTTTTTAAAAATAAAATTTTTTTAAAAAATATTTTCTTTGCACGAATACTTTTTGCACTCACTGTATGTATAGAGTGTGAAAAAAAAATTATAAAAAGTTTTGGAATTAATTTAAGCATCGTGAAACGTCCGACCGACGACAACATATATACCTGTTCGAAACTAGCCATCATGCGTATCCATAAACTTGATATGTATGAACGTCTGTGTAATAACTTATGCTAGGAGTGTGAAGTGATTTTTCACCAATTTTTATATTTGAGACATCGCCCTATGAACTGTTGCTCGGTGAATTGAATAGTTTATAATGGACAATGTATACATACTTTAATAATTATAGTACCGCAAATTGCGATCTCAAGCATTCAAGAACTGTAAAACATAAAATCGTAATAAGAGTTCGAATAACCCTTAGAATATGTGTATAGATTTAACCGAACATTTATATAAAACTCCAGACGATCATTTCCTTAAATTATACGATAATAGCGATCGATCATTTGTAACATATTCATACAGACTTTCATCAAAATAAATAATTGAAGAATATGTGCAAAATGAAAAGTATAGATAACGATAAAATTTCTTCAAATAAAATGTATTACGTATACGCGCGAAATACTCAGTTATATACGGAAGCAATGAGCACATATTTTTACAATGAAATGCACGTTTCTATTACATTTCTTTCAGATTTAACTATTTCTTTGATATGCATATTGTACTCAAAGGACTAAAATAATAACAATACATTTAAAAATTTAAACGGATTGATGAAGAAAAATTATATTACACCTGTTTAATTTTGTAATAAATTCTAGATTTATGTAAGAATAAGAGAATTATATTTGCGTCGCTTTTATTGTTAACGCGTATAACGTTCAATAAAAAATTCTGTTATATACAAAGCATTACACACTTTTAATTTTCCCTGCAGATAAAATAAAATTGAAAATATACAACAGAGAATTGCATAAAAAAACCATTTGATATTTTTTTTACAGCCATAAAAATCAAATTATTATAGGTGTATTTATAAGTTCTCGTATCAATCTTAGATAATGACAACAATATAATATCTTAAATAATGACATGGTGTGATTAAATTTCCTCTAAATTTCTTCCATCTAATTATTTTTCCATTAATAAAATTGACCAATCAACATTTCGTGTATAATAATTCACACATATGATTAATTGCATTTTTAGTTTAATTGCAAATAAATGCTGAAAAGGTACTTATTTGCCATTGCATACTTCTTTATTCACCACTTGAAGCAATCAGAATAATTTCTAATATTTACATAAAAACAACATTGTATCGCAATAGAACGTATCAAGATTTATTGTAACAGATAAATCTTCAAAAAAAAACTGCACAAATTTATTTATACACCTAACAACTTATAAACATTTTTAAATAAAAATAAACTAATAAAGTAATTTAATATATTACATTTCTACCTCAATAGCTTTGCAAACAATTATTATTCTATTTGTTTTGAAACAATTTATAAATAAAATATAATTTATAAAATTGTCTTTTTCTTGCTTATAAATTTTGTGATAACGTCTTTATTCCATTATTAATCCGATATCGAATGTAAAAGACAAACGAGATGTACGCGAGAGGTACGCGTAGATTTTATCTTCATCCATTAAACCGACTGTGAGCGACGTTCACAGTTTCATATCCGAATCATCGTGCTAAAAGGATGTGCTGCGTATCGAGTTTTCCAGTGTCACAAAATTCTGACGCGTGGAAATTCTCACATCGATCGAAAACGTATTGCGTATTATTTGTACATCTTTTCTCACAGAAATCCAAGGAGCAAAGCAATATCGCAATACTGAAATCCCCCGATGTACAATGCATAAAGTTCAATTTAGTAGTTTATCTCGTGCGCGAAGTAAGATATATTATCTTGCTTCTTCTGGAACGACGTGTGTTCTCCAACGAAAAGTGAGTATTGCAATATTCTCGTAATTTCCTTCCTCCTGTTTTTGCAACGGAAAATTCCCAAGCGAGATTTGTATTGTTACAATTAAGCGTGCAATAAGCCATACTTCATGACGTATGTAATTTCCCTGTTTTGATACTAATTAACTCTCTGTGGGGTTATTTGCTAACCGCATCGATATGATATCCATATATACTTCGTATGCTAAAGTTTGAAATATAAATACTTTATGGGAATAATATTATCGTATATTTTGTATATGTTTGAATGTCACAGTATATGATATACGTGTAATTTACTTTTTACATTTTCGAATAATAATTATTCATATTTAATGTAAATTTTATAATAAACATAGAATATTGATTAATCCTGGAAATAGAAAAAAAATTTTTACTATATATTAGATACCTATTATATAGCCTAACATGTCATAAAACAAACTTGTGTAACGTATCAATGTTCAGCAAACAGTCAGGTAATCTGGGTGAGTTATGAAAGACTTTTCCAGCTTAAAATTGGATACTTTAATTGCTTTATTTTCTAAAAGCAACAATAAAATATCCATTTTAAGATTTATTATCTTGTTACATACCAATCTTTTATCTTGATAAGCGAACTAAACATTTACATCTAATACATTTAATCGAGAAAAATAAATATTACTTTCCCTAAACATTTTGTTATGCAAGACACGTTTTAATTATGTATTTGTATATATATATATATATATATATATATATATATATATATCCGTAGAATGTTGTCGAAACGTAAACTGTACTTACAAGCGAGGCCATTGAGTGCTAAGCTATGCTTTCAGTGGTCATTAGAAAATCCAATCTATCATACTGAGACAAACGGAGTCAAGCTTTAAACAATTCTGTTCGTTATCAGTTCAGATTTCCTGGTGGTTAGTATTTTAATAGAGTGTGAGAGATAATAGAGATAAGAGCAATTTTAATTTTTAAACAGTTTTGTGTGCTATTATTTTTTGTTATTATATATTTTCTTTAAGTATATGAGGAAATGCACACAATTGAACTACATATTCCATATCATTCAGGATTAAATCTAATAGTGTGTTTTATTCTTTCTTTCTTTCTTTTTAAGATAATAACACAGAATCATAAAAAAATTTTTTTGAAAAACCAGACTAGAGTAGGTTCTTATACATTTTTGAATCAATAAATCCAAATTTTACTCTTACTTATCACATCCAGGTTTTTAGATAATCGAGAAAAATGAAACAAAAAAATATGTAAAAATTGAAACATTTGAGAAAAGAGCAAAAATGTGACATTAAAATACGATCACAAAACTAATTATATTTAAATATATTTTGATACATTAAACAAAGTAAGTAGAAGAAAAAATTTTGTTTTACTAATATTAGGTATTATGTAGCTTAACACGTCATTAAATGAATTGGTGTAAAACACAATTATGCAAATAGTCAAATAATCTGCGTGAGTCGTTAAACTTCCAGTCGTCTTTCCAGTTTTATATTTCAAAATAATAATCAATTGCAATTGTATCTATTTTAAAAGGTCAAAAAAACAATGTTTTATCATAATCATACGAAATGATATTATGTTCCGAAAAATTCTTGATTTAACATGCAAATTGTAGATTCAATAACGTTTACCAAATTACTTAAAATCTTGATAAGAGAATCGAAAATCGTAAATCTATTAAAAATATCTTTCTCTTTTTTATTAAGTGATACATCGCAAAACTTAAAAAATTTTAAATGTATAATAGCTTATCTCAGTCCGATATTCACTCATTAGAAAATATTGTGTCACATGAGTAAGACGTTCATCTTGTATAATTTTATTTAATTCACCGCTCTTGACATAATTAACATCGAATATTTGACTTAATATTCTCAATTGCTCAAAACAGAAATCAAATAGCTTATAGCACTTTGTGTTGCAATGTAATACATTTTATATTTACAGTACACGTGTAAATTGCTCGAAACGACAAAAACAAAACAAATAATGGATATTATCGCAAGTTGTTTTAAATTCGTACAAAAATGTAACTTCTAAATCTGATAAAAATCTTGATAAGAGACTAAGCACAGATCTTCTTAAATCTTTACCCTAATAATGTCATTTTATCTGTTCATAAAGATAAGGTAAATTGTCATGTGACATGAAATAAATGTATCTGTTGATGGAAATATTACAAAAGACGCGCAGTTATATTTCATCCCAATTTCAATCAGCACCAATCCTTTTATCATTGCATTACTATCAAATCAATTCGGAATGTGTATAATTTTGTAATGTGAAATACGATTCAAAATCGTGTGGCTTATAAGATGGTTATTCAAGATTTAATAAGAAAATTTTTAATAATAGTGTAATTAATATTGTAAAATTGATATGTACTACGCATTTCGGAATTAAATGTTTTCGTATTTATTGAAAAAATTATTTGAAAAAAGTGCAGGATTTAAATTTTTTTAATTTAAATAGATATACATCAAAGTTATACTTTATGGAACTTATTTTGCGAAAGAGTGAAAATAATAATGGAAGATAAAAGTCAAAGCGAGGTACTCACAATAAAAGAACCAACAAAAATAACAAAATCTAGCGAATCAATCGATATCGACCCATTAAAATTGAAAGTATATCAAAAGCGGTGGCTAATGCTGATTATCTACATAATTTATGCTGGAACGAATGCCTCTCAATGGATAGAATACTCGATTATAACCAACATAATTACTAGGTATCATATTTTTTTCAACATATAAAAAATTTTGAATGTGAAAGTGTCAATGCCCTTTTTTGTGTATTATTTAGGTTCTATGGAGTGTCTTCGATGATGGTTCACTGGACTTCGATGTCGTTCCTGGCATTTTACGCGACGTTTATATTTCCAGCGTCGTATATGACAGACAAGTGTGGTCTGCGATGGACCATTATTATAGGCGCCGGTCTTAACTGTCTTGGTTCCTGGATAAAAATATTATCTATTCAACCCGATAGATTCTACCTTACTTTCATTGGTCATTCGATAGTTGCGCTCGCGCAGGTTACATTTCTTAATTCACTTTATTAATTTCTAAAAATCTTGATACTGTTACAACTTTTTCCCTGCTCCTTTTTATATTACTATTCTAAATTCTCTGCATTTATTTAGAGAGTAGAAATTAGTTTATTTTATATATTAGACTATGGTGTTGCCATTACCTGGACGCTTGGCCGCACAATGGTTTCCTCCTAACCAACTCTCGACCGCCACATCTTTGGGTATTTTTGGGATTCAATTAGGAGTAGCGTTGGGTTTTCTTTTAGGACCTATTATAGTGAAAAATCACCAGAATCTGGATGACATTGGCAAAGATTTGACATATTTATGCTGGATAGTCGCAATTGTCTGTACAATTGCATTCGGTCTTGTGCTTACATGTAAGTTTAACATCTATTACTAATAGAACAAGTAGTAGTTCGCTAGTATAAGTGATTAATTCTGATCTAAAATGGAAGATCTGATCTAAATGGAAGAGATCTGAGATGATATGAAAAATGTTTTTGTAGTTTCTTTATACTTTCTCAAACACAGATTTGTTAACTTAATAAAATAATAAAAGGTCAAAATTATATATTTGAATTAATATAAAATTTACATTTTTGCGTACGCAATGTGTTAACTTTTTGTAAATGAGATTTGAATGTGTTCTTTAGACAGTCATTCATAATAGATATCCGTCAAGAGGTAAGCCAATGACCAAAATTGTGTACACCAATGCCTAAAATGCCTAGTAATGTCCAAGTAATGCCCAAATTTTATGCCCACTAATGTCCTAGTAATACTCACTAAAGCCCACTAATATCTTAGTAATGCCATTAATGCTTTAGTAAGGCCTATATATTAATCCCTTAGTAAAACATAATCATACTGCTTATTATAATACATAATTCTGTTAAGTAATGTCCAGTAATGTCCCAAATTTGTACACCGTAATACGCTCCTTGACATCCGTTAAATCAAAGTATTCCCTCATAAATATCAATTTAAAAAGCTATTGTTCAATCTATATCTATCAAATTTTACCGTAGACAAATATTCCAATACAGCCGATAATTCACTTTAATCTCAGTCCCTTAATATAGATTTTTATTTTTATTCATCTTAAATAACTGTGAGAGAAGAAGAGAAAAGGAAAAAGAAAAATAAATTGTTAAATAATTAAAGATCGCTCACATCCTAGGAAAGATTATCGCATTTTCTCAATCTTCTCAATATGCTTTCAGTGTTTCAGAACGAACCTAAACTACCACCGAGTGAGACACGGGCACTACAAAAAATGAATCGAACGAAGAAAAGAGAGAAATTCATGGGGCCGATTAAAAGGCTGTGCAGAAATAAAAACTACATCATGCTCTGTAATTCCTACGGTTTGAACGTCGGCGTGTTAAATGCTGTGTCTACATTGCTGAATCAGATATTCCTCGCACATTTTGAGGTGAGCAAATAAATCTCGATGCAGCAGATCAAACATAAAATGAGAGAAATTTGAACAAATATTTATAAATTTATGTCAGCATCATTTGAAAATATTTTCATATATTTTTGCAAATATATCTAAAGGCTAAGATATATGTACGATCGCACATGTGTTTTAGAATGGAGAAGAAGATGCAGGCAGAATTGGTTTAGCTATAATTCTCACCGGTATGGCCGGCTCCGTTAGTTTTGGTATTATCCTTGATAAAACGCATAAATTCAAGTAAGAAAAACATTTGCAATTGTCATAAAAATCTATTTTAAATTTACTTTATTATAAATCATGCATTGAAAACATCAGTTAATAATTTAGATATGTTTCCAATTTTCAGACAAACTGCCGTGACTGTATATTTTCTTACACTTTGTGGTCAAATATTATTTGCGGTGTTTACTTGCATGGGTATAAAATGGATGGTATATGTGTCGGCGATTTTTTTAGGGTAAAATATCGACATTCAAATTTGTATCTATATTAAAAATATTAATGTCTTAAAAATTATGATGTAATTACATAAAACAACACAAGTTCATTTTTTAATGATTTAGTAAACTGTAATTGTTCTCACTATTTTTATTAATATTTAAGGTTCTCTTTTCAATGCACATCAATCAAATTGTAATATAAAGCAATATAGAATTTTATCATATTTGTTTAAAGTCTTATATATTTATTAAATTTTTACCTTTTTATTACATTTTATTTGAGATATTTTAAACATTACCTGTCAACAATCTAGGCGATATCTTTTATATTCTATTATTCGTTACAGATACTTTATGTCAGGATATCTAGCAATGGGATATGATTTGTGCACTGAATATACGTATCCAGAGTCGGAAAATATATCTGCAGGACTTCTCAACATAACAACCAGTATTTACGGCATTATACTCATTATATCGTTAGAATCATTAATGAACATGTACGGCGACATTCCAGTGCATATTGGATTGTGCTTGGCTTTGTTACTCGGTTTCATTTTGACCGCTATAACAAAAGATGAACAAAGACGACAAGACGCAAGGAAGAAGACTCAGTATGAAAGAATCGCAAGAATTGAAATGAACGTCAATGGCATTCCAGAAACGAATCAACATACTTATTTCAACATTACTTAATTCTCACAAATAATCTTATTAAATCGAATAAAGTAAAGAACGCCGAACGGTTAAAGTTAGATATTACGAATATATTTAATTAATTTTTTGTTCCAAATGCGATTGCGCGCTTATTAAATCTTTTAATATCATAAGATAGATTTCAAATCCAATATTTGAACATAAAAATTTGAATATGATTTTAATCATGTTCAAATTTTTATCAATCTTTCATCTCCTAAATAAAATATTATCTACAATAAAGTGACTAAAAAAATTAATCTCACATTGCGTGCGCAGATGATAATTACACATTGCTTTTTAAGAGAACTGTATGTGAAATCCTTTTTATTTACAAAAGAAATTCTTGCCAACAATATGGCATACTTTGATATTTCCTCTTCTATAAAAAGAAAATAGATTTTTCCAACAAAATTAATATTATATTATAGTATGACAGAAAAAAGAATTTAATACTATATAATATCATTAAAAAAATAATCAACGAGCATGTCATTGTATTGCATGTCTCATTGCATAATATACAAAGAATTTTTTTCTTAATATTTTCAATTGCTTGAACAGAAATACAATAGCACATATTTTAGATCGCAATGCAATTTATATTTACACTACACGTATGAATTGTTCGTAACTACAGAAATAAAATAAATGATATTATCGAACAGTTATTTTAAAATCGTACAAAAATGTAGCTTCTGACTTTGATAAATATCGTGATAAGAAACTAAGCACAGATCTTTTTAAATCTTTAAGCTAATAATGTCATTTTATCGGTTCATGTATAGATAAGGTAATTTATGTGACTTAAAATCTATCTGTGCAATGGAAATATTACAAGACGCGCAGTTACATTGCATCTTAATTTCAATTAGTATCAATCCTTTTAGCATTGCGTCACTTTCAAATCAATTCATGAAATATGAAAAATTTTATATCATGAAATATGATTCTATAAATCGTGTCGCTTATAAGATGGTTATTCAAGAAAATTTTTGATAGTGCAATTAAAATTATATAATTTGATGTATACTACACATTCCAAAATTAAATATCTACATTTATTGAAAAAATAATTTGAGAAAAGTGCAGGATTTTTTTAACTTAAATAGGTATACATCAAAGTTATATTTAACGGAATTTATTTTACAAAAGAGTGAAAATAATAATGGAAGATAAAAGCCAAAGCGAGATACTCACAATAAAAGATCCAACAAAAATAACAAAGTCTGACGAATCAACCGACATCGAACCATTAAAGTTGAAAGTATATAAAAAGAGGTGGCTAATGCTGATCATCTACATGATTTATAATGGAACGAATTCTTCTCAATGGATAGAATACTCAATTATAACCAACGTAGTTACTAGGTATCATATTTTCCTCAAATTAAGAATAATTTTGAATGTAAAAGTGTCAATGCCTTTTATGTGTATTATTTAGATATTATGGAGTGTCTTCGATGATGGTTGATTGGACCTCGATGTTGTTTCTGGCAATTTACGCGGTGTTCATCTTTCCAGCGTCGTACGTGACAGATAAGTGCGGTCTGCGTTGGACCATCATCATAGGCGCCGGTCTTAACTGTCTTGGTTCCTGGATAAAAATATTGTCCGTTCAACCCGATAGATTCTACGTTGTTTTCATTGGTCATTCGATAGTCGCACTTGCGCAGGTAACATCTCTTAAATTACTTGATTAATCTCTTAAAATCTTGATTTTGTTATTATTACAACTTTTTCTTTACCTCCTTCTTATGATTACGTTATTACTCTATATTGTTTGTCATATTTATTTAGAAAATAGTAATTAGTTCATTTTATATATTAGACTTTGGTACTGCCATTACCTGGACGCTTGGCCGCGCAATGGTTTCCTTCAACTCAACTCTCAACCGCCACGTCTTTGGGAATTTTTGGCAATCAAGTGGGAATAGCGTTGGGTTTTCTTTTAGGGCCTGTAATAGTAAAAAATCACAACAATCTGGATGACATCGGCAAAGATTTGTCACGTTTATGCTGGATAGTCGCAATCATCGGCACAATTGTATTCGCTCTTGTGCTTACATGTACGTTTAACATCTACCATTTTGTTTTTAGACAATATTTTTTAAATAAAAGATAAAAATAAAAACGTAAGTACAAACTAAAAAGTGTCTTCTATGAGATAGTTTAAGCAGTTTTTTTAATACTGTTTACAATTTTGCAATAATTAATTTTTTCGTAAGATAAGCAAAAATGAGCGTTTGACAAAATGGGTTTAAAAACTGACACAGTAATGCTATTAGTCCTATTCTTTTTCTTTTACGGGAATTATTTGTATAAATTACCAACAAGTGAATATATATAAGATATTCCAGAATCTTTTCATTCTTCGTTATAAAACATTTTTATTGAATTATACATATGAAATTATGCATATTTACTTTATGTTGTTTTGCAAGAAATATGTAACGCAATAGTTTTTCAAGAATTTTTCCATATATGCACAATTGTTTTCAGCTCTAATAGAGCTATTTGATAGAGCTATAAAGCAACATTATAAAGGTTAAGTTAGCTCATAATCTGTTACAGATAGATGTGGCGGTTTACGCTGCACCACAATTTTAATTTTAAAATCTTATTATGAAAAAACTAAAAAAAAATAATATAAATAAAACTAATTTAGGAAATTACAAGCATTTAAAATGATGTAATATTATCAATAATATAGTTACTATTATTTAAACTACGCAATTTGCAAAAGAATTTTATTTTCGCATTTATAGAAATCGTTTTTAGCTTATTTGGTATAAAAACAAGTCACAAATGCATGACTTGTGAGTTTATATTTCTTTAATTATCTAAACAGATCACGATTTTATTAGTATTAATGAAATATGCAATAATTAATTTCTGAGAAATAAGGAGATGTTACTTTAAGAGATCTATATCAGTTATCGGCAACTTTCCTCTACTAATAAAACAAATAGTTTGCTAGTGATTAATTCTTCTCTAAAATGGAAAATCTAAACTGATATAAAAAATATTTTTGTAATTTCTTTATACTTTCCCACAAATAGATAACCATTCTTTAATTTTAGTTAATAAAATAATAAAGAATCAAAATTATATTTATGAATTACGTATATTAATATAAAATTTACATTTTTGTGTACGTAATGTGTTCACTTTTTGTAAATAAAGTTTGAACAGGTCTTTTAGACAATCATTCATAATCAGTAGCAGTTAACTCGAAGTATTCCCTTATAAATATCAATTAAAAGCTATCCTTCAATACATCTATCAAATTTTAAACATAGACCAATATTCCAGTACAGTCGATAATCTACTTTAATCTCAGACCCTTTATCTTGGTTTTTATTTATATTTATCTGAGGTATCCACACACAAGGAAAAGAGTAGAGGAAGAAGAATAAATCGTTAATTAAGGATAACTCACACCCCAGGAAAGATTATCATAATTTAATCGTTTCAATATGCTTTCGTATTATTTCGTAGTATTTCAGAACGAACCTGAACTACCACCGAGTGAGACGCGGGCACTGCAAAAAATAAATCGGACGGAGAAGAAAGAAGAATTCGTGGAGCCGATTAAAAGGCTCTGCAGAAACAGAAACTACATTATACTCTGTAATTCCTATGGTTTGAATATTGGCGTGTTAAATGCTGTGTCTACATTGCTGAATCAGATATTTCTTGCACATTTTGAGGTAAGCAAATAAATCTCGATATAGCAGATCTAACATAAAATAAGAGAAATTCGAACAAATATTTATAAATCTATGTCAGCAACTTCTGAAAATATTTTTATATATTTTTGCAAACATATCTAAAGGACAAGATATATTTACGATCGCACATGAGTTTTAGAATGGAGAAGAAGATGCAGGCAGAGTTGGCTTAGCCTTAACTCTCACCGGTATGGCCGGTTCTGTTAGTTTCGGTTTCATCCTTGATAAAACGCATAAATTCAAGTAAGAAAAACATTTGCAATTATCATAAAAATCTAATTTAAATTTACTTTATTATAAATCATGCATTCAACATCAGTTAATAATTTAGATATGTTTCCAATTTTCAGACAAACTGCCGTGACTGTATATTTTCTTACACTTTGTGGTCAAATATTATTTGCGGTGTTTACTTGTATGGGTATAAAATGGATGGTATACGTGTCGGCGACTTTCTTAGGGTAACATATTGACATTCAAATTTAGGCCTATATAAAAAAATATTAATGCTTCAAAAATGTATTACGACAATTACGTAAAACAATAGAAGTTGATTTTTTAACGATTTAGTAAATTGTAATTGTTCTTATTGTTTTTATTAATGTCAAAGTTCTCTTTTAAATGTATATCAATCAAATTGTGATATAAAGCAATAGAGTTTTATTTGGTCCTTTTTAATATATTCTATTTAATATTTATTTTAAATATTATCTGTCAAAAATCTTAGGTAATATCTATTACATTTTATTATTCGTTACAGATACTTTATGTCGGGATATCTAGCTATGGGATATGATTTATGCACCGAATATACGTATCCAGAGTCGGAAAATATACCTGCGGGACTTCTTTACGTAACATCCAACATTTACGGCATTATACTCATTATATCATTAGAATCATTAATGAACACGTACGGCGACATTCCGGTGCACATTGGCTTATGCTTGGCTTTGTTGCTCGGTTTTATTTTGACCGCTATAACAAAAGACGAACAGAGACGACAAGATGCGAGGAAGAAGGCTCAATATGAAGAAATCGCGAGAATTGAAAAGAACGATGGTGTTCCAGAAACGAATCAACTTACTTATAGCATTACTTAATTGTCACAAATAATCTTATTAAATCTTTCAATAGTAATCAATTTTGAAATCAATATAATCTTATTCGTGTGCTAATTTTTATCGATGTTTCACCTTCTAAATAGCATATTACCTACATTAATATGACTAAAAAAATTAATCTTACATTACGTTACGCGTATAGATGAAAATTTCACTTTGTCTTTTAAAAAATCTGTATGTTAAATTTTTTTTTACAAAAGTCTTGCCAACAAGTAGTATGGCGCATATTTTGATATTGCCTCTTCTATAAAAAGGAAATAGATTTCTCCTACAAAAGTATCTTTATAGTATGGCAAAAAAAAAACAAATTTAACACCATATATTATCATTAACAAAATAATCAAGAGAATCTTGTGTAATATTAAAATTAAACAGGTGAAAATTCTCCTTTTTTTAGAAATTAATAATCATTATCAATTTTTTTGTCTTCACTTTTACTTAATTGTTCTTATTATTTTGGTATAATATTTCGTTTCATGTATTGAGAGGTAAACTGTTTGTAACAATAATTACATATTATTATAATTATGATTGCAACTACTATAATGTTGGTAATATAATAACTATATGTATAGTTTTATAAACCAATATACATATGTACAGTTGGCAACCAGAAATGGCTGTAATTATAGTTATTATAATCATAAAAATGGTTAAAATTACTATGAAAAATGATTTAAATAACTATAATTATACAGTTATAACGGCTCATTGCGTGATTTATAAAGAATTTTTCTCTTAATATGATCAATTACTTGAACAAAAATGCAAAAGCACACATGTTATGTCACAATTTAATGAACTTTTATTTATACTATGCGTCTAAATTGTTCAGTATAAATGAAATAACGGGTATGCTATCGCATAGTTGTTTTAAAATCGTACAAAAACACTTCTGAATCTGATAAAAATCCTGTTAAGACTAAGTATACAGATTTTTTTTAATCTTTACAATAATAATGTCATTTTATTTGTTCATGTACAGATAAGGTAAGTTTATCAATATTAAACAGGTCTATCTGTACACCAGAAATATTGCACGACGAGCAGTTACATTTCATCTCAATTTCAATCAACACCAAGCCTTTTATCGTTGGGTCATTTTCAAAACCAATTTGCGAAATGCAAAAAATTTTGTAACGTGGAATAAGATTCTAAATCACGTCGCCTATAAAATTGTTATTTAAAATATGATAAGAAAATTTTTTGTATAATTAATAATATAATATTTTTTAGTATAATTAATGTTATAAAATTGTACAATTTGATACTAAGAATTCCAGAATTAAATATTGTTGCACTTATTGAAAAAATATTTTAAGAAAAGTATGATTGAATATTCTTTTAACTTAAAAAAATATAGATCAAAGATATAGTTTACAAAACTTATTTTGCAAAAAAGTAAAAATAACAATGATGGAAGATAAAAGTCAAAGCGAAGTACTCACAATAAAAGAATCAATAAAAATAATAAAATCTGGCGAATTAACCGACGTCGAACCATTAAAATTGAAAGTGTATAAAAAGAGGTGGCTAATGTTAATTATCTACATGATTTATGCTGGATCAAATTGTTTTCAATGGATAGAATACTCGATTATAGCCAACATAGTTATTAGGTATCATATTTTTCACAAAATAAGAACAATTTTGAATATAAAAGTGTCAATGTCTTTTTTTATGTACTATTTAGGTATTATGGAGTGTCTTCGATGATGGTTGACTGGACTGCAATGTCGTTCATGACATTTTACATAGCGTTTATATTTCCAGCGTCGTACGTGACAGACAAATACGGTCTGCGATGGATCCTCACCATAGGCGCTGGTCTTAACTGTCTTGGTGCCTGGATAAAAACATTATCCATTCAACCCGATAGGTTCTACATTGTTATCATCGGACATTCAATAGTCGCTCTTGCGCAGGTTATATCTTTTAATTTACTTTATTAATGCATCAAAAATTTTGATATTATTACAACTTTTTTCTTTCCTCCTTTTTTATGGTTAGATCATTACTCTGTATTCTCTACAATTTATTTATAGAGTAGTAATTATTTAATTTTGTATCAGACTACATTGGTACCGATACCAGGACGATTGGCCGCGCAATGGTTTCCATTTACCCAAATCTCGACCGCCACGTCTTTGGGTATTTTCGGCAATCAAGTGGGAATAGCGTTGTGTTGTCTTTTAGGACCTATAATAGTGAA
>NW_017304438.1:4206263-4208098 GCF_001594115.1 Trachymyrmex septentrionalis | reverse complement strand
GTCGATTATTGCGAAGAGTGTTGCTAAGGTCTCGGTAGTCTAAAGGCTCAGGACGCTCGCACGGAATGCAAGAGATCCGGGTTCGACTCCCGGCCGAGGCAATATTTTTTCGCAATAAAATTATTACAGTTTTTAAGATTGGGAAGAATTTGGGGGGATTTATTAATTTCAGATTTATTGTGTGAATCCGATAATTTCATCGGCTCTCAATTTATGTCTGAAAAATTAATTATATACTTTCAATTTTATTGAATGTATATTAAATCAGTAGTTCAACATCTTACTGTGATCTATAAGGCGCTGATTTCAATGTGTTTAATACAAAAATGTTTTCCTAATTTCTTTATAATCTTCCACACATGGAAAATCAATTTTTAATTTAATAAAATAATAAAAAATCAAAATTATATATTTGTATTGCACATATTAATATAAAATTTATATTTTTATGTATGCAATGTTAACTTTGGTAAATGAGATTTTTGAATGTGTCTTTTAGACAATCATTTATGAGTGATATTAAATCGAAGCAATATCTTATAAATATTAATTTAAAAAAAAAACTGTCTTTCTCTTCAATATATCTATCAAATTGTTAACGTACTTAAATTTTCTAATAGAGCTAATGACCATTTTAGGTTTCGTTCTCTTTATCCAAGTTTTTATTTTTATTTTTCACAGCTACGCAGTGAACACAAGTTACATGTAACGTATCTATTAAATGTAATTTTCTACTCAATAATATAACTGTAATATAATAGACGCGTGTTACATTACAGTTATATTGTGGAGTGGGAATTATATCTAGCAGGTACGTTACATGTAACTTTGTGTTCACTGGGTAACTACACACACAAGCAGAAGAGAAGACGAAGAAGAACAATAAACCACGAAATAATTAAAGATCCCTCACATCCTAGAAAGATTATCACGTTTTAATCTTCTCACTGTGCTTACGTACTAGTATTTCAGAACGAATCGAAATTACCGCCGAGCGAAACGCGGGCATTGCAAAAAATGAATCGAACGAAGAAAAGAGAGAAATTCATGGACCCGATTAAAAGGCTCTACAGAAACAAAAACTTCATTATGCTCTGTAATTCCTATGGTTTGAATAGCGCCGTGTTCAGTGTCATATCTACATTACTCAATCAGATATTCCTGACACACTTTGAGGTGAGCAAATGAATCTCAATACGGCAGATTAAACATTATTTAAAAAAGAGAAATTTAAAAAAATATTTATAAATTGATATCAACAATATCTAAATACATATTTATATATTTTTGTACGTATCTAAAAGCAAGATATATGTGTATGATACTAAATGTGTTTTAGAATGGAGAAGAAGATGTAGGTAGAATTGGCTTAGCCATAATTCTTACCGGCATGACCGGTTCTGTTAGTTTTGGTATCATCCTTGATAAAACGCATAAGTACAAGTAAGAAAAATACAATTGTGTCAAAAAATTTAAATTTAAATTTAAATTTAATTTTTCCAAATTATTTCCCAATTTAATTTAAATTTATTTTATCCTAAATTATGCGCAAACATTGGCAATGATTCATATTTTCAATTTTCAGACAAACTGCCATGACTGTATATTTTCTTTTATTTTGTGGTCAAATAATATTCGCGGTGTGTATTTGCATGGGTATAAAATGGATGGTATACGTGATGGCGATGTTCTTAGGGTAATATTGACATTCATATTTATGACTATATTAAAAATATTAATGTTTTAAAAATGTATTGTATCTTTTAACAATTTAGTAAAACGTAATTGTTGCTCTCACTGTTTTATTAACGTTTAACGTCTTTTTTTTAATATAT
>NW_017304438.1:4190696-4206035 GCF_001594115.1 Trachymyrmex septentrionalis | reverse complement strand
TATATATATATATATATCTATATCAAATAAATTATGAAAAAAAACAATTGTAGAGTTTAAAATCATATTCATTTAGAACCTTTTTATTACATTTTATTTGATATATATTTTAAATGTTATCTGTCAAAAATCTTAGAGAATTTATTACATTCTATTATATGTTATAGATACTTTATGGCGGGATATCTGACAATATCACTTGATTTGTGCATTGAATTTACGTATCCAGAGTCGGAAAATATACCTGCGGGACTTCTCAACATAGTATCAAGCATTTACACCATTATACTGATTACATTGTTAGGATTATTAATGAACATGTATAACGACATTCCGGTGTACATCGGCTTATGCTTGGCTTCGTTGCTTGGTTTCATTTTAACCATTATAACAAAAGACGAGCAGAGACGACAAGACGCAAGAAAAAAAGCTCAATATGAAGGAATCGCTAGAATTGAAAAACAAACCGATGGTGTTCCAGAAATGACTCAACTAACTTATAGCATTACTTAACTGTTACAAATAATCATATTAAATCTTTTAATACTAATAAATTTTGAAACCAATATCGTTTTATTCATGTTCTAATTTTTATCAATGTTTCCTAAATAATATATTACAATAAAATGGTTAAAAAGATTCATTTCACAATGTGTATGCGCAGATGAAAATTATACATTGCTTTTTAAAAAAACTGTATGTTAAATTTTTTTTTTACAAAGGAACTCTTTGCCAACAAGTAATATGGCATACTTTCATATTACCTCTATCATAAAACGAAATGAGATTTTTCTAAGAAAATTGACTTTACAATATGGTAGAAAAAAAGATTTAACATACGGTTTTTTTAACGCCACATAGTAACGTTAACAAAATAATCAACGTTTCTTGCATAACACTGAAATTAAAATTTGACAATTTATCGTTTTAGAAATTATAAATAGTCATCAATTCATTTTGATTTTTACTTAATCGTACTAGTTAACATTTTGGTATAATATTTCATTTTACGCATTAAGAGAAAAACTATTTGATGTTTGTAATTATAATTATTATATAACTATAAATACGATTCTGACTGTCGTAGTATTAGCCAAGCCCGTCCAATTTGAGCTCCGAAATCAAAACGTGAAGTCATCGACGCAAAAAAATTCAATACAAAATTTCAAGGACTGTAAAGTGTTGATAAGCGTCACACTCAGATACATATCAATATTTTATAATCCCCGAAGTCTTACCTACATTGAATTTATTGCATCGTTGGCTTTGCGTTTTGGCTCTGGAGCTAAAATTGAAAAGGCTGATATTGTAATAGTAACTATTGTAATAGTAACTATACGTATAATCCTATCAACCAATATATGTAGTTGGTAATCATAAATTACTATAATTACAGTTAGTACAAAAATGGTTTAATTTACCATAAAAAACAATTTAAATAGCTAATTATACAGTCGCATCAGCTCTTCGCATAATTTATATGCAAACTTTTGTCTCCATATTTCCAATTGCTTGAATAAAAATGCAATAGCATACATTTTATGTCACAATATAATGCATTTTATATTTACACTATACGTGTAGATTATTCAATACCACAAAAATAAAATAAATAACGCACAATATCGCAGTTGTTTTAAAAATGAAAAAAAGTGCTGTTTCTGAATAAATGAAATGTTTTTGAATCTGATAAAAATCGTGATAAGACTAAGTATAAATCTTCTTAGATTTGCTAATGACGTTACTTTATTTGTTCATGTGTAGATAAGGTAAATTGTCATGTATAGATAAGGTAAATTGTCATTAAACGAGTCTATCTGTGCAATAGAAATCTTACGTATATGACTTGCAGTTACATTTCATCTCAATTTCAATCAATACCAATTTTTTTATTATTGTGTCATTTTCAAATCCGCGAAATTTGAACAATCCTGTAATGTAAAATACGATTCTAAACCACGCTACTTATAAGATCATTATTCTAGATTTAATAAGGCAATTTTAATAGTGAAATTAACGATATGAAATTGTACAATTTATATTAATAATTGTACAATTTATATTAATAAGATATATACTACGCATTTCGGAACTATGCTTTTGCACATATTGAAAACAAATTTCAAGAAAAGTGTAGGATTTAAATTTTTTCAACTTAAATAGAACACACACATACAAATCAAAGTTATACTTTACGGAACTTATTTTGCAAGAGTGAAAATAATAATGGAAGATAAAAGCCAAAGCAAAGTACTCACAAAAAAAGATCTAACAAAAATAACAGAGTTTGGCGAACCAACCGACCTCAAACAATTAAAATTGAAAGTATATAAAAAGAGGTGGCTAATGTTAATTATCTTCATGATTTATGCTGGATCGAATTCTCAATGGATAGAATACTCGATTATAACCAACATAATTACTAGGTATCATATTTTTTTCAAAATATAAACAACTTTGAATGTAAAAGTGTCAATGTCTTTTTTTATGTATTATTTAGGTATTATGGAGTGTCTTCAATGATGGTTGACTGGACCTCAATGTCGTTCATGGCATTTTACATAGCGTTTATATTTCCAGCGTTGTACGTGACAGACAAATGCGGTCTGCGATGGACCATCACCATAGGCGCCGGTCTTAACTGTCTTGGTGCCTGGATAAAAACATTGTCCATTCAACCCGATAGATTCTACGTTGTTATCATCGGTCATTCATTAGTCGCTCTTGCGCAGGTTATATCTTTTATAATAATTCACTTTATTAATCTGTATCAAAAATCTCGATATTATTATAACTTTTGCCTTTCCTCTTTTTTTATGATTGGATCATTACTCTGTATTCTCTACAATTTACTTATAAAAGAGTAATTATTTTATTTTGTATCAGACTACAGTGCTACCGATACCAGGACGATTGGCCGCGCAATGGTTTTCTTCTACCCAAATCTCGACCGCCACGTCTTTGAGTATTTTCGGCAATCAATTTGGAGTGGCGTTGTGTTTTCTTTTAGGGCCTATAATAGTGAAAAATCATGACAATTTGGATGATATCGGCAAAGATTTGTCACGTTTATGCTGGATGGTCGCAATCGTCTGCACAATTGCATTCGCTCTTGTGCTTACATGTAAGTTCAATCTATTATTAACAGAACAAGTAATAGTTTCGACAGTATAAGTATTTAATTCTCATCTAAAATTAAACATATCTGAGCTAATACAAAAATGTTTTCCTAATTTCTTTATACTCTCCCAAACATGGGAAATCAATTTTTAACTTAATAAAATAATAAAAAACCAAAATTATATATTTGTATTACATATGTATATTAATATAAAATTTATACTTTTATGTACCCATGCAATGTGATAACTTTAGTAAATGATATTTGAATGTATCTTTTAGACAACCATTTATAATTGATGTTCTAAGTAACCTCTTCTCAATATTAATTGAAAAAAACTATCCTTCAATCTATCTAATTTTTAATGTACTTAAATTCTCCAATACAGCCTATAATCCACTTTAATCTCAATCCCTTTATCCAGGTTTTATTTTTATTTATTCCAGCTATATAATCACACACAAAGAGAGCAGAAGCGAAAGAAGGACGATAAACCGTTAATTAATTAAAGATCTCACACTCCAAGAAAAATTATCGCGTTTTAATCTTCTCAATGTGCTTTTGTATCAGTATTTCAGAACGAACCAAGACTACCGCCGAGCGAGACACGAGCATTGCAAAAAATGAATCGGATGAAGAAAAGAGAGGAATTCGTGGAGCCGATTAAAGGGCTTTGCAGAAACAAAAACTTTATCATGCTCTGTAATTCCTATGGTTTGAACGTTGGTGTATTTATTGCTGTGTCTACTTTACTCAATCAAATATTCCTCGCACACTTCGAGGTGAGCAACATCTAAGAACGTTTTCATATATTTTTGCAAATATATCTAAAGGTAAGATATGTATAATCGCTCGTATATTTTAGAATGGAGAAGAAGACGCAGGCAGAATTGGTCTAGCCATAATTCTTACCGGTATGGCCGGTTCTATTAGTTTTGGTATCATCCTTGACAAAACGCATAAGTACAAGTAAGAAAAAAAGTTGTAATTGTCTAAAAAATCCAATTAAAATTCACGTTATCGTAAATCATACGTTGGAAAAATCAGCAATAATTTATATTTTTTATTTTCAGACAAACTGCCTTGACTGTATACTTTCTTACATTCTGTTGTCAAGTAATATTCGCAATATTTACATGCATGGGTATAAAATGGATGGTGTACGTGTCGGCGATTTTCTTAGGGTAATATATCGATATTCATTATTTATGCACATATTAAAAATATTACTATTTCAAAAATGTATTGTGTAAATGCAATAGAAGTTCATCTTTTAACAATTTAGTAAAATGAAATTATTGCTCTCACAGTTCTTACTGTTAATATTTTAGGTTCTTTTTTCAATGCATATCAATCAAATTGTGATATAAAGCAATTGTAAATTTTAGCATATTTATTTTTTTTTTCTATTACATTTTATTTGACATATTTTAAACATCATCTGTCAAAAATCTTATAGGTGCTATGTATTACATTCTATTATTCGTTACAGATACTTTATGTCGGGTTATCTGACCATAGGATATGATTTGTGCACCGAATTCACATATCCAGAGTCGGAAAATATATCTGCGGGAATACTCAATATAACAACCAGCCTTTACAGCATAATACTCATTATATCGTTAGAATTATTAATGAACACATACGGCGACATTCCGGTGCACATCGGCTTATGCTTGGCTTTGCTACTCGGTTTTATTTTGACCGCTATAACAAAAGATGAGCAGAGACGACAAGATGCGAGAAAGAAGGCTGAGTATGAAGGAATCGCAAGAATTGAAAACAACATCGATGGCGTTTCAGAAACTATTATCTAACTTATAGCATTACTTAATAGGCTTAAAACATACATACTGAAGGGCCATAGGTGACTATCGATGACTCCAACCATGGTGAAAGTACATTAGATGTGCTCGTGCGCATTTTGAACATATATAAGAAAAATAGTACCCAGAAGCCAACATGTTGCAGCGGTTATTTGAAGTTGTCATTATGACATTATGTTGCGTTCTTTTCTTCGGAAATCGAAAAAAATATAAAATTCTGCATCCTTTTTTTCGGGAACTATTTATACATTTTACTTGACATATACTCATTTCCATAATATGTCACTTCAAGGTTACTGCAATGTAAATGTTTAAAATGGCCGCATCTGATTATGCGCAGAACGGTACAAAATTTCGTATCGAAAATAAGCACACCTAATATACTTCCAACATCGGCTCCAACATCTATTTGTTCTTGTCTGAATGCTTGACCGTAATGAGCATGCATCGATTATTATTAGGTCTGTTCGCGTTGCTTGCACTTTTTTCACTCAACATCTTCACTTTCTTTCTTTTTAACACCCAAATATACATCCCATTTTCAATGCAAAAATATTTTAAAGATTTTAAACAACGCGAACAGACCTATTATGTAGTGCTAAGAGTGTTGTACTTTCGCCTTAGAACATATACATATACATATGTACGTTCAAAGCTCGCATATAAATCACGCGCAAACGCATAGCAAACAAATTTTCAAACAAGGACAGATAAATATTGGAGACACTTTTATTACATTGCTCAAGTACGGAATGGCTCTTCCAATATGTATGTTCTAAGTTAATATGCATAAAATTAAATCGAATAATATTAAATCTTTCGATACTAATAATAAAAGTAATAAATATCTAAATTAATATAATTTTATATATATATATTCATGTTTAAATTTTTATCAATATTTCACTTCCTAAATAATACATTAGGTACATTAGGACAATAAATCGCTGAAAAATTAATCTCACATTATGTGCGCAGATGAAAATTACACGTTGCTTTTTACGAGATCCGTATATTAAATCTTTTTTTCTTCAAAAGGAACTTTTGCCAACATGTAATATAACATACTTTCATATTGCCTCTACCATAAAACGGAACGAGATTACTCCAACAAGATTAACTTAACAGTATGGTAGAAAAAAGCATTTAACTCCACATACATAGTATCCTTAACAAAATAAGCAATAAGAATCTTGCATAACATTGAAATTAAAGCTTGATAATCCTTCTTCTTAAAAATTATAAATAATCATCAATTTGTCTTAACTTTTATTTAACATTGTGGTATAATATTTTGTTTTATATTTGATCTTAATATTTCGCATGAAATAATTAATTTAAAATAGCAAACGACCGTCATTGTAACAGGTATGTCACTTTTAGCATTTCCACAAATCTTTTGTTTGTTTTTATGTGTATTACACAAACGTATAATACAAAAAGTGACATAAATCATATATTGTGAAAAATGAAAATTATAAATAAAATATAAATACAAAATAATAAATGATAAAATGGTCATATTTCAATAGAATTTAAAAATATATTTGTAAGCAATTTAAATATGAATAAAAATTCATATTAAATATAGATAAACGGTAATAAAATATGTAATAAATTTCTCATATTTTATACAACGTTTAAAACATACAAGTATGTCACATAAAGCTTAAAACTTATCGGTAATCGTTAATCACGAAAGAAGAAATATTTGTTATGTAAGCATTATTTTCCCACTGCAAAGCAATATTTTCTGTGTCAGAATCTTTTTTTCTCTCTAGCGAATATCTTTATGCTGATTTTAATCTTTTAAATACTAAAAAAAGTTCTATTTTATGGTGATTGTTCTCAAACATCTAGTCTAAAAATAACATAGAAACGCAAAAGCCATATGGATTTTGCCGCGCGCATATCGATGAATAAAAAAAGCCATTTTGAGCGTTAACGCGGAACCTTTATCGATAAAGAGGAAGACAACTGCAGCGTTGTTTTTAGATATCACAAAGCCATAGAAATGAACGCCGCATAATACGCTGCATTTGACGTGTGACATGACGGACGCGTCTACCACTTGTTACTCGATCAGAATACTTGATATACTCAATCAGAGAACAAAAGTTCTCTCGACACGCGAACTATTATATCGCATGCTTTCGATCAATCCGACACTCATGTCGTCTGTCTGCGACAGCGTTGTTATCTCGATTTCGCGAGTCGCACGATAGCGCACCGCGTGCTCGTCTTTTCTATTTATCTTTCTTATCGTGCGAATACGACAAGAAAGTAAGTTGAACGTCAAAATTTGTCAGACAGAAATTATTTCCCTCCTCTTATTTGCAGTAAATATCTGCACGCAGATGTGCGCTAGCAGTAACTTTACGCGCAAATATTTCTAGATCTTAAAGGAATTTTACATTTGTGCATTTTTGTCAGAGGCTGCACGATAAAAAAGTCTCTGAATCTCTCTGTTCTATAATCAACAGGCTAGAAAAATTTGTACGAAGAAGTAAAAGAAATATTAGAAATAGAGTCTAACTATAATACATTAAGGAATTCTGGTTGAAAAAATGATCAAATTTTCTGAATCTATTATAATTCTAGTTGAGATAATCAAAATTTGGATTGATATGATTAGAATTTTGATTAAATCAAAGATTAAATTATTTATTATTATTCTTGTGATTTTTGTCCATTTTCAACTAAAAATTGAATCGAAAAAAGAATAATCGATTCCAGTTTCATATTTCTCTCTCGTTAAATTTGAATTAAAATATATCTTCTATAAGTGCGATGAGTGACAGTTGCAAAGTAAATGATAAGAAAATAGAAATTTAAAATGAGACAAATTCAAAGCGATGAAAACCTTATAAAAGCGAATATCACGAACAAATGCCGCATTATAAGCTATGATGCGCGATCGACGACACGCTTCAATCGGCAAGTTCTAAATACGGACAAGTCAGAATTCTAATTAACGTCGTCACTCAACATCACTGTCAAATCGGCGATTAATTCGCGCGCCACGTTTCTGAATCGTCCCGAGCGAATTTATATAGGCGAACAAGCAGCGGTCTTACGAATTCATAAGGTATGCATTACAGTTGCGCGCGTGATCTTAAATTCCAGACACGTCCTTAATTCACGCAAGCCATTACAACACCCGCTACTACAATGAATGTGTTCCCGCTTCCATGCCTAAAACACCCAAATGATGAAAAGCATTGATCCGGTTCTCACCAATGGACACACATGTGCATACGTTATTGTGTTATCACCTAAATTAGTTTCCATTCTTAGAATATAGCTTGTACAAATCGAAGAAAACTAAATAACGTTTCTAACATAATTATAGCATTCTTATTATTACATACACTTATTATCGGCACTTATTATGGAATCTGTTCGAAATGAACTCTATGATCAAAATTATTCCATCTTCCTTAGGAAACACAGTAGAAATCTAGAAAATAACTGAACAATTTCGATCAAAATCTATTCCAAATAATTCCATAATTTAATATGTCTATTTTTGATTCTAAAATATCTATCTCGAACTCTAGAAGTGGATATGCGAAAAAAATGCAACATATATCATTTATCCTGCATTTGATCCGGTTTCCATCAAGAGATACATGTGTAGGTATACACATGTTATTGTTATTTAAATTAGTTTTCATTCTTAGGATATAGCTTGTATAAATCGATAAAAACTATCTGACAAACAAACTAACTTTTCTGACATAATTAGCATCCTTCTCATTATTAATTTCGATTCTAAATTCTAGAAGTAACGCAGAAGAAATGTAATAATTTATCATGCACGCATAAACTCAAGAATATTTCATTTCCCTGAAAACTCGCTGCCGTTGTTTCCTGCAAATTCGAATGCAGTGCTTATCAGTATTCAAATCGCTAATTTGGTACACGATGAGAAACACACCGCGGAATATATTCTATCACGATAGTAAAACGTATTTACAGATATCTGTTCATGTATACCAATGTATTATACGTAATATTTCACTGCAGCAACTCAGATATGAAAATTCGACAGTTATAGGAGTATACAAACGTACCAAGCAACACACGTTCGATCATATTTAATTCGTCTTGCGTCAAGACTTTTATACGGTTCCGTTTCCTCAAACAGAACAAAACCAACTGAACCGTAAGTTCGACGTAAAATTGATATATATCCAGAATACAACAACAGAAATATCATTTCGCCCTGCCGCGAACATTCTTAACACGTAATATAAGTATCGTATTACGAAACAGCAGCGAAACGAAAAACGAAATCGTTTTCGTCTTCACCTTGTTTCGTATTCACGAAGCTTAGGCACCGATCTGATACATCGGTAGTTTCGCATATAAAGACAGAATCGGCGGTTCAGCAAAGAACAGTCCGAAGTTTTTCAGCGCACGTTTAGCAGCGATATTAACATCGACAAAAATGAGAGAGACGGTAAAACACTGTTAAATATCAAAGGAGCTATGATAAAACCCGTGAGTTAAATAATCTTTTAGAAGATAAATGCCTTTTAACATGGTCTAGCTGGATTTTAAGTGCTTGTATAGTTCTGTGTGAATTTATATACTACGTATGTTATATAGTCCTTTAAACTGCGCGCGCCGAAATGATTCTTCGGTCTTGAAACGCAAACTCCATTAAAGTACTGCAGTAACATCACAAGTTAGATTAACTAACAATTTAACAATCCGATGTCCATTAATATCTCAGAACGATCTTAATAGTGCTGAATGACATATTAAAATCTGTAAATAATTTTATTGCGAAAAATATTACCTCGGCCGGGGTCGAACTCGGATCTCTTGTATTCCGTACAAGCGTTTTAAGCCTTCAGATCAAGGAATGAGCATCAAATTGTTAAATTGCTAGTAATTTAACTTACGATTTTATTGCGGTAGTTCAGTGAAGTTAGCGTTTCAAGACCGAAAAATCATTTCGACGCGTAGTTTAAAGGACTACAAACGTAGTACATAAATTCACATAGAATTATACAAACACTTAAGATCTAACTTGATTGTTAAAAGGCATTTATCTCCTATTAGTTGTGTACTTATACGTACGGTCCTATGAGTTTCTTAGTTTAATATTAAATAACCTACTGTTATTTTTAACTTCCATATGTGTAAAAATCAATCCATTTCTGTGATTAGTTTCAAAGTAAACGTTCATATCAACATTAATGCACTTAGTTAAGAGAAAGTATTATGGAATTATTTGTTCGCCGTTTAGTAGATCGCCGTTACACCACTTAATATCAATAATCAGTAACCAGCATTTATTATAATGCAATTTTTTACTTTTAATTTCAAAACGTTTCTGAAGTACATTTTAGCTTTTTAGATTTAATTACGTGTAATATTTTTAATATTATGCAGCTTATATTCAGAAGTTGTGTGAATGTATATACATTTATTTGCATACATTTTAAAATGTTTATTTTTTTGTTAATTTTATAACCAAATACTGTTTTCTAAACAAAACTTATTTTTTAAGATTATTTTGATGAAAGGCCACATTACCACCCATATTTTTCTTCAAGTCATTATTCAATGTCGTCACATTTTTATATAATAGTATTATTTAATAGTGTCTTAAGTAATAAATATTTTATAACTTTTAACTCAGAGTCGAACAGTTAACAACTATTTAACAAATGTAATTATCAAGTTTTAAACTTAAATATTGATTATTAACAAAGTTATTGTGTAAAATGTAATTGGGTGCCGTAATATTATCTTCTCCTCTAATAAATTAAATTTAAATCAAAAGTACATTTTTCTGAGTTAAATTATTTAATTCCATTGTTTAAGTTACACGAAGTTGAGGTCATATTAAGTAGAAGTAGCAGTAACGGTTCATAGAAATAATTAAAAATAATTCAAATTGAGTATAATTAAACATTATAAATTTAACAACGTTTTATTTGTTCCTATCAAAATTTGAAGTATGCGTTTCTCTCACTGCCGAAGAATTTTCGTGAGTTAACTTGATTGTTTTAATTATATTAAATTAAGATCATATTGAAGAAGAGAACAACGACTTGTAGAAATAATTAAAAATCATTCAAGTTGAATATAATTCGTCATAATAAATTTAATAGTATATTTCATTTTCTTGCAAAGATATTCGACGCGTGTATTTCTCTCGTTACCGAAGAAACTGTTAATGGTCTCGTTAAACAACGGATCTGGCACACTAAGGAATATCGTGAACAATATGATCGCTAGATAATGATAGTAACGCAATAACAGTGCGCAAGTGCTTTTGCCAAGAGTTCTGATCCGCTGCTGGCGAAATGGCGAGATATATAGATAATTGCTTTTCATCATGAACAAAACGTTCACTATAACGATGAAATATTATTTACGAGATCTGAGTATTTTAATAGGCAAAAGTTCACAATAAAACGTTTTACATTTTTACGTTATATTCTATTTGCTAAACTAAAACGTTTTAAACTTCTGTACGAAAAGATTACAATTTATTTACTTATTTTATTTTTCGTCCATTTAAAATACGTAAATATGTATAATGTATGCCTTAGATAAATGGACATTGTTAAAAGAAAACAGCTCGATATTCGCGAAATAAATAAGCAGACATCAGATAAACGAATGAAAATAACGCTCTGGTTCGGACATTCGAGCGCATGTCACATCGTCTCTCTTTATTTAAATTAAATCGATTCTCTATATTTTTTTCCAGCTCATCCTCGTCCTCCTTTATATCGGACTAGCGGTGACATCAGATTTATCAGGGTATAAGCCCAGAGGTTGGCGTCCTAATGGCCGGCATTTTAATCCCTATAACAATCGATTGCATGCGTATTACGATGCTCCGGGATTACAAAGCTACGGACCCCCGGATACCGCAGCTATCTATCGCAACCCGTTAGTCACCACGACCACGACCATACGGCCACGAACCACCACTGTAAAAACCACGACAACACCTCGCAGCAGGGAACCCACGACAGCGCCGAACGAACAATCCGAGGACGATTTCGAGACGACGAATCCGGCTTTAGCGATCGCGAATTCTTTTGCATTTAATCGGCCTGTGTACGTCTACAATACCTTTCCTTTTCTACCGGCTCAGATTATTGTATAGATAATAATACAAAATGGAGAGTATCTATATAGCGAAATACACATTGAATGAATAACGAAAATTTTTATCCCATCCACTGATGTGTATATATTTATATTAAAGATATATAAATTATTGCTATGTATATTTGTACCACACTGAAAAAAATTTACGAAATTTGAATAAATATTTGTTTAGATAGTACCAATGGGATTATTTTCTTATAGTAAAGAAGTATTTGTTTAATTAAATAAAATTATACTTATAATTTAAAAATATCATTTTTTTTTTCAAGTAAATATTTATTTTCTGTAAGCAAATGGTCCTATTGGTACTATGTAAACAAATATTTATTCAAATTTCGTAAATTTTTCTTTTTTAGTGCAGTGATATGTACAGGATGTCCCAAAAAAGTCAGGACACCTAAATATCTCGGAAAATATAAGTTTTACAGAAAAGAGTTTCAGACAAAAGTCGCAGGGTTCAAAAAGTTTACTGATCTTATTAGTTTGATCTTGGATGTTGTCACCAAGGTCAGATCAACGAATATGCCAATCAAATGCAAGAGCTCAATGAGCGCTTAGTGGGTTGTGCTTCTGGTTATACCCATAGTGGCTGCGATTGATTTGGACGCTTTTCAGTATGTAATGTGACAATAAACGGTTCGATCCTATTGTCGATCGTTCTCAATATCGCAATAATATTCAATATAATACAATTAAAATCTTTGATAAGTCATACGAATCTGAACTTTAAAAAAAAATCAAATTATGCGACATGTAGCCTGTCTTGCGCTGCAGTCATAATGAACTTTGATATCCGAGCGTATTCTTATTATAATTATCAATTTAACTGTATTAAAATATTAGAATTAAATTACTTTTATTCTTATTTTACGTCTGATAAACGACAAAAACAGAATAATGATTACAAAGCACTTAAAGTGTGTAAGCGTCCAAATCGATCGCAGCTTGTATCTCGTCAATAAATGAAATATTTCAAAACGTTCTCTCTGAGGAAAATTTTATTCGAAATATATAATACACGTAACGTATACTATAACACGTCGAATAAAATTTTCCTCGAAGAAAACATTTTTTAGAACATAACTTTATAGAATAAAAAACATATATTTTAAACATTTATCCTATGCTTACTTACTTTAAACAGTAATATATGAAATATACTTTACCAACAACGGTGTACCAAGTTCACACTAAAAAGACCTTTACTGACAGAGCAGGTGTTTAGACATCTCCACGGAGTAATTTTTACTCCGTAGGCATCTTCTTTGTTCAGGTTGTGGCGGTTGTGAGAAGCTGGCGGCAAAGAGAAACCTGAGAGAGGCAGCAGAGGCCATGCCAGCCTTTTTTCTGTTACCGTCGAAATCACCCGTAAGTTACCGCCAGTACATCCATTTTCAGTTTGGGAATTACGTGACATACATTTTCTGACACTATCGATAAAATCGGATCGTTGAAAATAGATGTGGTTCGTCTCTGTACTAAATCCTCAAGATAAAAGCGTGCCGACTATATCCATAGAAGAGATAATTTAATGGGCCATTTGTTTGAACGAAAAAATTTTAATTTCGTATCTTCTACATATGTAAATAAAAGTTATTGAATTTTAATAAACAAAATTGAAAATTCGAACAAATTAATTTAGTCAATTTTGTCTTATACAATATTTATCTTACAATATGTTATAAAATAACAAAGTTATATATTTCTTTATACAAATTTCAGCCCGTTTTTATCAAACATAATTACTAGTATGTATCAAAGACTCTATAATTTCTAGCGATTATAGAGACTTTAATAAATTCAATCTTTTCTAAATATATATTGTCAATTTAATGTATAATTTAGCAAAAACGAGCTGCAGAGGCCCTCCACCACCCCCGCCAATTTTATCGGCGGTCCTCTTTTCTTTGTAAGTATACTCATCCATAAAACAAACGAACTACTAATAAAATTAGTAACCCGTTTTTGCATATAAGTATATCTTTAATTATTTTTTTTATTTTTATGTCTAATTATTTTCTTGTATTCCGCTAATGAAATTGCAACCTTTTTTTAATATTATTCTTTATTGTATTATCCGTTATACAATTCGATATTACAATTATAATACAAATTATCCACAACATAATATACAATTATCAATGCTGTTCAAAATATAATAAAAATGATAATATAAAAGCATAATTAACAAATTTTAGTAATGCGGGATTATACGAAAACATCGAAAAAATATGTATAACACAAATTTTTCTAAACCAATGTTTAATGAAATATTGATAAACGTAGAAGAAATACTAACAACAATTAGATCGTATTTACTATTAATTATTAATTTACGAATATAAAACTTAATAATATCACGATAAAAAGTAAAATTGATATATTTATAACAACACTTTCATAGCGTTCAAGATAACTATCTCAATATCAAAATCCCTCCGCCAAAACCCCTACGCTGTTTAGTATCCTATACAAAGAAGAACAATCTTCATAGTGGAAAGCGAACTTAATGTATTCTGATTTATTAAAATTTACAAGATCCATTTGCAAAAAAAAGTTAACTCGTCAAATGATCAATCAGCGATCTTGTTACAGGATAATGTGAATCTTGAATCTTCAAACTACTTACAATAGTAATAATTTTAGTGGAATGTCAATTACAATTACCATATTTATCACATCTTTAATATAATATTAAAATTTACGAGAAAATATGTTCTGCCACACATGACTAAAAATCCCTTATTAAAAATAACGGATAGAATGATTTCTTTATGCAACAGTGGTTAAAGAAATATATTTAATAATAATAAAATACATGCGTTATTGTAATTTTTTATATACATGGGTACAAAAGTTTCTCGAGTACCAACTGTTCGAGATAAATCGAACCTGCTAATAATGGGATTTTAAAAAAAAATATACTTTTATACTAAAAAATTTATTATATAAAATTTAACACTTCTTTATATTTTGTATTTTCCAAAAATTTAATTATTAATATCCCACTAATATGAGGGTACCCATTCGACTTATCTCGAATTTTTTTTGTATTCACATAATTTTAACTAAATTCGTGTATTTACGATAACATTATTAAAAAAATATAAAGCATTTTGGTAAAAATTATCTAAATTAAAAATCAAAATTTGTTAAATCTTATAATATTGAATAATCTTATAATATCTGCATATATTTTATCATAGAAAAGTACACACACATACACACACACACACACACACA
>NW_017304438.1:4187538-4190596 GCF_001594115.1 Trachymyrmex septentrionalis | reverse complement strand
CACACACACACACACACACACACACACACACACACACACACACACACACATAATACATATATATAATACATATATATAATACATAAATTAATAATTAATAATATTCTAAGTGTGTGTGTGTGTGTGTAGCAGAGGATATCCAATACCTAAAAACAATTTCTTAAATTAAAATTAGACAATTAAATATATACATTCGTAACCACATTTTTGTTAAAGCAATCATCAAAAAATAAGCAAATTACTTGTATAAAATTTAAATTTATTTGCTTAATAATTTGGATTTAAACAAATAATCATTCTATCCATATTAATCATACTAAATTCCTATTGTTATTGAGACAGTCTATTACTAACATTATTATTAGTGGGAGAACATTTAGTAAAATTAAGAAAGTGATGAAAATTGTACCCTAAAATATATCATTAAATTAATTTTGCAACTGAACTTCAAAATATATATATGTAGCAATTGTTATTGATAAAATTATTACTTCCAGGAACTGACGAGAAATTAATTAATTTCCCGAAATTAATTCCGATCTTGTACAAGAATTTCCAACGGAACACTTAAACTAGACTTTGCGAATGGACTTTACGGAAAGCGATGAGGAATAACTCTCCATGATGAAAACAATTACAACTTTTCATCGATACAAATCACGCATTTACTAGCATCTATCTGATGCGAAAGATAGCGATGAGGTGTCTTTGTATATAATAAATTCATCAAATCGTTAAGATATATTTATAAGTTATAATTCTATAATGTTAAAAATGTAAATGTCAACAAGTAAGCAAGAAGTTAATATTTATTGCTTCAATCAAAGTTCCAATCTTTATGACTTATTTAATAAATATGTATACTATTTTAAGTACGAAAGAAAAATGACAATTATTCTAAACATCAAATTTTTAATTAGAAGTCACTCAAAATTATTAATAACTTTTTGATATTTAAAATAAAATCCAAATTGATATTTAAAATAAAACCCAAATTGAAAAAAGAAGTTTCAAGATAAAACATTTGTCACAAACTTGTAAAATTAATAAATAATTTTTGTAATATGTTTCGTCGATTTCGTATAATTTACATCAATAAAGCAACATAAAATTTTGTTTACTACGGCAAAATAAATGCTATTTGTATTAAATAGATATTCAATACATATTGTATATATCCCAATAAATATATAATGTATTAGTAATTATTGTGCAAATTACAAAAGTAAATATGATGACATTTATCTGGACATAGTTTACATAAATTCTATATCACATACCTATTATTATTATACATACATTTATTTACAATAAAATTAATTACAATATAATTTGTACATGTATAGAATTTTACAAAAAAGTTTAATTTCAGAGGAGCTGAAAAGGCAATAAAATTTAAAATTAATTAAAAATTTTATTTAATTGTTAATCCCTCTTTTCTAATTCAAGTATGTATGATACAGATGTATCCCTATCTATATGTTACAGTTTACTGTTTAAATTTATTATGTGATATTTTTTTAGTTTTATTATATTTATTTTTTTATTTTTAAAATAAAATTTAATTACCCGATCGCGAAATTTATTTAAGTGCCATTTAATTTGTAATAATTTAATTTCTTAATTTAAAATGGTTGTGTTTATCCCTACCTATCCATACTTATTGTCTCTACCTACACAGTCTCTACTTATCTATACTTTAATGTCCTACCTACCCGTATTTTTATTTGTTGCTTATTCAAGTACATCTATCTCCACCCGTGTATACCTACTTATACACATTACCTATTTTATAAGTACCTACTTCATATACAATAACACCGCAAATATATGTAATACGTTAATGAATACATTCATCAAAGAAAGTAGTTTTTCAATTGTAAAAAATTCTTGAATACGATTTGGTTTGGTTCCTTATGGATTTAAATGTATAAACCAATTATGTTGAAGAATTTTACAACAATTGCAAAGCTGCTTTCTCTGCTGAATGCAGCTAACGCCTAACCATCTCCTATCGTATGCTGATAAATTTAGCGAGATGATCTAATCGCGATTATAATAATAATAAATAAGTAATAAACAGTAATTATTAAAACAGACTTTCAATCTTTAAAATACAAAAAAAAATTAACAAATAATTATTAACAGGACTAATGAGAGTCAACACGGATAATCAAACGCAAGCTTTGTATATTAAAAAATCTCATTAGTCCTGTTGTTTATTGATTATTTTTGTATTTTAAATATATAATATTTCAAAAAAATATAAGAACTCGCAATTTGCGAGTAAGTTACCCTCCCGAATATTCAGTTTATCTTTATACACTGAGAAAAAAAATTTGTTCAACTAACTATACACACATGTAGTTGTTTGAAGATTTGATTAATTCAATTAAACAAAATTTGATAAAATAATCAAATCTGCAAATAACTAAATGTGTTTAGTTCGTTAAACAAATTTTTTTTCAGTGTACATGTACTTTTAAAAACTTAAATTAGTGTTATACATCAACCTACTTCGCGTATACTCTTAGATATTCTTTTTTCTTCTGGCCAGATTAAACTCACCTTTCGTTGCTCCTGGCCAATATTCTGGCTTTAAATGCCAGAAACAATAAGACAATAAGAAGAAATACTCTGCCGACTGCTGCCGATTAATATTGCCGGCAATAAGCGTAAGATTTTACGCTTATGTACGATGCGCGAAACACGAACGCGTCGCGAAAGGGCCATCATATCAATGAATTTGACTAAATAGTAATATGAATAATTATCAATAATAATAAGTTAATTAATATATAACAAAGAAATGTCACGTTTATTCTCTATTCGTGTTTATTCTAAATTAAAAATATAAATATTCGACTAAAAATACCTAAATTTTAAAAATCTTTAAGTCAATAACATTTCAAAAGTCTCGAATATTAAACTAAATTAAATTTTTTAATATAAACATTGCTCTATATAAAAAAAATAAAATTTTAATTTAAAAATAAACTGAAAATGACTAAATCGATTATTATCCGATAAAATTTAAGGCCCATGTACGTATTTTTAA
>NW_017304438.1:4154474-4186749 GCF_001594115.1 Trachymyrmex septentrionalis | reverse complement strand
TTCGCGTTTCATCTGAAGAAAAATGCTGCTGAAGCCACTGAAATGATTTGTGCTGCATATGGAGAGAACGCTGTAAGTCATGCAACATGCAAAAGGTGGTATCAAAAGTTTCGCCAAGGAGATTTCAGTCTTAAAGATGAATCGCGTGCTGGACGCCCTGAAAAGATTGAAACGGACGAATTGCAAGCACTGCTGGATATAAACTCTGCGCAAACTGAAAAGGAGCTTATTTATAACGGAGAATATTTCGCTGATTAATATTTTTTCGTTTGTTTTTAAATAAAGATTGAATTTTACAAAAAAAAGCTCAGAACTTTTTTGTACACCTAATATTATATTTCTGAGTTTGAATTATCAAACCGAGCTTGAGTTACTTCGTATCAAAGCGTTCACATTAACATATAAATTTACAATTAGTAAACAAAATTTGAGCTAAATTGAATAATCTTCCAGAGTTAAATAGTTTTCTATTCTTATAGTTAAATTAACGAGATATTGTGTAAAAGCAGTGGCGACATTTAGGAATAATTAAAAATAACTCAAACTGGGTGTAACGTGACATTATAAATGTAACAATACATGCACAATATATTTAATAATATAAGAAGGCATTCTGAATTAAGTTTATCCTAATCTGTTCTAACTTATCCATTTTAAGACAACGGATGTATGAATTGCTACAAATATGTATATTTTTATTAAATTAATGCATATATGCATTTATAGATATATAATATATTAATAAAATTATCACACATCCGTTACTTCAATAAAAATATTAATTCGTCACTCACCAACCCGATGCGCAACAGCGGAATTATATCTGCAACGTCGCTACGATGATTCTGTAACAAAAAAGTATAAAATTCAAATTATAACAAGCCAGGAAGAACACAAACAATATTTAAAAAAAACGCAAAATTCTCTTAAAATAATCATATAATTTTCAAAATATATAATTTTTATAAGCATCAAATTTTTTAATTTATCATTGAGTTAGATATTTATAAAATAATTATACAAATTTAAAAACAGATCTTAAAAATTCGTATATATGAAATTTCAAAATAATTTTTAAATAATTCGTTTTCTAATTATTATTTTTAAATCACTTTCAAATAAAACGACTCAAGAATAAATAGAAGAAAGATATTGATTTTACATAAGCAAAAAATATTTACCGCAAGGTTGCTCCACCGGTGCCCGATGCCTCTCCCAGACCTCCTCCTCCTCTCAGAATCGGGTTGACATCCTCTCGCACAGGACACAGGACTCGCGTAAAACACTCGCGAACCCTTATAATTATACTATAAATGCGCGCGGACTATAACTTCAGTCCGATAACTTGAACGGCACTCCCAAAGCAAACGCGCGACACGACGATCCGAAAATTTTCGAATCTATTTGAATAATATATCTAGATAAATTTTTAGATATTGAGTAAAATCGTTCTCTTCGTGTAAAAATCTAACGACAGGGAAGCTAACGTACCCTCGTCCGCGATTTAATTGAAAGTGAACAAACCACAGCCGGTTGGCCTCGTGCCACCCCATACCACCCCGTGCCATTCTTTCCCCCTCCCCAAGGTCGCGTGCCAACCTTCTATCAAAATATTAACGCATGTTACGAATAAGTAAAATAATATATTCTTAAATTCTTTACATTTTTAATATTCTCCGATTAATAGGCTCTGTTGTACGGTTTTTGCTTTATTTTCTTAAATTTCATTACACACATATATAACTCATGAATATCTTACGTATTTTAATTGTGTTACAATTAGTGATTGTTAGTTTGTAATAACTTCATATTACACAAAATCCGCGCAGTTTTTAACACAACATTTTTAACCAAAGAAAGATTGATGCCTTGTGACTTTTTGTAACTTTTGAATATCATTAATCTTTATTTAATTGTAAATCATCAGAGAGTGAGCAGTAAAAATAATGTTGGAATGTCAGAAACACTTCACATGAGCAATTTTCTAAAAAAAAAAAGAACCACACTATAAGTAAAAACTACTCTTTTGCCTTTTGTCAGCGTATTATAGTTGATAAGAAATATTTAAAATTATAAAATAAATGTCAAATATATGTTCTTCAATGTATCACGGTACAATTTCTCTCTCATTAAATAACACGCGTCACTAAATTTAAACTGCAGCTAAGTTTCCGAGAAAATCGATATGAGAAATTATTTCATAAGTTCCGTGATGAAATATTAATTGGATTTTATTTTGTTTCATGTAGTATAAAGTCTTACTTTATATCTTTTATTTTAAATAAGTTTTTTTAGTCAGGGGTTGGTCGTATTTAAAATATATTTTAAATAAAAGAATAAAGTATTCATTATTTTAATCGTACTATCTGGTATATCAATAAATTTAAATTCATACGTCGTACGCTTTCGATTCGAAAATTGAGAGTGATATATTTACAAAGCCCTCGACGTGCGATCACTTGTGACCATTAGAGGAAGACTATTTAAAGCGTGTGATAGTATAACTATGTATATACGAATAGCAGTCACTCGACATGTTCACGGATCGCAAATGATGAGCATTGATCAATTCGCGTTCGTAGATATTTAATTTTCGTGAATAAATTAATGCGACACACGGAGCACTTCGTACTACGTGTATCTCGTTCAGAGGTCACCGAACGAATACCGAAGTGATGACGTAGTCAACCACTACGCCGCGCGACACGTTTGATGCTCCCCCACTCCTCACTGTTTACCATTCAGATACACAACTGTCGCGTATGACAAATATTCACAGTTTATTCAATTACTTAATCTTATTTCATATTATTTCGAGAAACGGATATCGTCATACATTTTGCGCTTTACTTTGTTCAATCCTATATTACTTGCGTGATTCTTTTAAACGTAATTAATAATTATTCACGTGAAATATTTTTGATATTCCATTACATTATGTCTCAATTTTTATTATTCTTTTTAATAATTTATACTTAAATAAAGGTTGATGAAATATTCTAAATATTCTTTATATAAAAGATACCTGCAAATTTTCTTAATATTGCGAAACAATTTGCGCTAAATACAGCTTAGACTAAAAAAAGTATTAAACATCTATCATTACTTAATTTTTCAGTTAATAAATTAATTTAAGACATTTACTATTACTGCAAATTATTCTGTGTTTCAGAAATTCTTTAAACTTAAACGTATAATGCCCGTCATGGCTCGGTAAAATAATTGTTACGAATTATTTAAAATAAAAAATATAAAATAAGTTCTAGAAACTTATTTAAAATATAAAATCGTAGGAATCGATAAAAAACTGATACGACTTGTTTAATAAAAATATAAATAAAAATATAAAATAGTTTCCGAAAACTTAAATATAAAATATTAAATAAGAATTAAATCAGAAGTGTATTATTAGACAAAATTCAATAAATTAACTTGTTTGAATTTTCAATTTCGTTTATTAAAATTCAATTACTTTTATTTACATATATGTAGGAGATGCGAAATAAAAATTTTTTTGTTCAAGGACTCATTAAATTATTCTTATTTCTATATGGATAGTCGGCACGCATCTGTCCTGAGGATTAGTACAGAGACGACCACATTTACTTTTGACGATACGATTTTATCGATAGTGTCAGAAAATATATATAATCACGTAGTTCCCGAACTGAAAATGGATGTAGGGGCGGTTTCGACGGTAACAGAAAAAAGGCCGGCATGGCCTCTCTCAGGTTTCTCTTTAATTCACGTAATCAGGTTGTGGCGAGAAGCAGTTGGAAACATAAGAGGTTAGGATCCACGTGTATCCTATTTAATTTGTGTGTCCCTATATTTAAACATCTCTCATCATTTTCATTAACTTGATCGATGTAATTCATAGTACATAAACAACAACAAAGAAGGAAGCGATAAAGAAAGGTAATATATTAAAGAAATAGACATAAGCAAAAAGAGAGAAAGCATGTCGTATAAATTAATAATGAATTCGGTTATTTGGCTGGTCTCTCTGGATTGAAACACATTAAAGGCTGCTTTATGTAAAATATCTGAATGTAGTAGCATAATATGATCAACTTTAATGAAACAATGCATTCTGTTATAAAACGTGAAATAATATATTCTATTAAATAACACTACAGTTCTGTTAAATAATAATGACAGTTATTGGATACAATCAATGATTTAAAATATGCTGATATACTGGTTAAAATATTAATAATAATGGTGAACGTTTAATTTAAAATATTTATATGCTTTTACATTTAATTTCATTAAAACAATTAAAAAAGTAAGACAAAGAGCGATTTATTTAATTTGGACGTTTCGACTCACATTCGAGTCATCTTCAGCAATAGTTTTTAAATATAAGGTTTAGTGTGTAAAATTTTAACATTCGACCAATTGAAATCGTGATTATTATGCATCTAATATGTACTGCGGATTTTATCTCTTTAAGTCTCTTGTTTTTGGATCCTTGGGGTGAGTTATTAATATTCATGAGACTTATTTACTTACGTACAATTGTAATTTTAATTTCCTACATTACTTTATCAGTATAACGATTATCAGTCTTGTTACGGCTCCCACTAAATTTATCAACCATGTGCAACAATTACATGTATGATGGCTAATAGGATTCTCTCAGCAAGGATTCAACTGATTTCTGTTGTGTGATTATTGCTGAAGATAACTCGAATGTGTGAGTTGAAACGTCCAAATTAAATAAATCGAAATTTACATATATAAATTTATGCAATACTTATAGCGCTTTACTCTCATTAGTCCACTCTTTATCTTTAATTTTTCAACTTCATTAATTTTGTGTACAGCAGTTTTTAGTGTGCATTAATCCGGAGTAATACAAGTGAATTCGCTATAAGTTAATCTAAATTATTTCTTCTAAGTTTAATTCTTCTGATATTAATTTTATATTATTAAATTTAATATTAAAACAGACAGCATGGCGGAAGTACATGAGGTCAACAAAAAGAAACGAAAGAAGAAACGTTCTTACATACAAATGGCGAAGAAAGTTGCCCGTCAGAGAAACTTTGGCAATGACTTGGACAAAGATACCTACCTGTATCTAATTCGAATTCTTGAGTTAGTACGTAATGATTCGCCCTCGACCGAGGAGAAGATCATGCTCGCACAGAACGTCTACCAGGAGATATCTGGTCGTGAGATCGTATGTGCCTGTAATCAAGTTGGATCTCGCATTATAGATTCTCTGCTGAAGTACGCTAACTTGGAGGCCATTCAAAAGCTGACTCAGGCATTGGAGTCATCTCTGAGGCGATTGAGCAGCGACAGATTCGCCAGTCATATTTTACAGAGGATAATAATAGTCTGTGCTGACAGAGGCAACAGAGACTCTGCATCAAACGCAAAGAATGCTGCTGGCGATAAAACAAATATGAAATTGAAGAACGCTGTTGACACTGTTATGGATATTGAGCCATCTGAAGTGCAGTCTTACAACAATATTGTTCTAAAGCTGAGCAAATATGTTCTCAATAATAGTGAGGAGTTTGTATTTGACATTTATGCTAATCACGTCTTGCGAACAGTCATAGAATGTCTAGCAGGATTAATTGAGGATCCTGGCGAAGGCAGTAAGAAGTCTGCCATGCCGGATCTCACAAATAGACGTCCTGTAATACAGGAATATAAAGACTTGCTGATACAGTGTTGCGATCGATTACAGAAATGGCCACAATTCTGTGAATTTGGACGAGACCAATTAACTTCCGGTTTAATACAATGTATTTTGTATTCTCTAAAAGATGTTGATTTAAATTTAGTGAAAACTATCATCAAAAAGATTAGAACCAAATGTTTTAAAATAGGAAAAGATGAGAAACTACCAAACATATTTCATTCAGAATATTCTATCAGGATACTGGAAGCGTGTCTGGTAGTGGGACAGCCAAAAACCTTCCAAAAATTATATAATACCTTTTTTGCTGAAAATTTAGAATATTTGTGTTCAACGCAAAACACCAATTTCAGCGTGCAAAAGTTATTAGATTATTGTGTTACTAAGGAAATCTTTGAAGAAATATTTGACAAAGTAATAGAACACTTTCCAAAAATTCTCAAACTTGGTTTTACCGGAATATTAGTCAGCGCGGGAAATGCATGCTTGAGGTTACAGATAAAACAAGGTCCATTTGTCAATGCAATGATCGATATACTAAAATGTGGCGCATCCTCAGAAAATCAAACGCAGCTTGTACGATGTATAGTAACTTTAAAGAAACCCTCTCAACTGAAGGTTCAATCAAATAATTCACAACTATCTCCCTGTTTACATGGAAGTTTAATAATACAGGCCATATTGAAGTTCAACAAACCAATCAAAGCTGTGAATTCTTTGTTAGAAATGAATAACGAAGAGTTATTACAATTATTTGGCGATCCGAAAGGCAGTCGAATCCTGGATGCTTTCATGGACAGCAAATATGTCGGCGAGAAGAGCAGGGAAAAATTATGCAAGAAGTTGCACGGCACTTGGGAAGAATTAGCTAAAAGTACACATGGATCTAGGTGCGTGGATAAAATATGGGCATGGGCACACATAAATCAAAAAATTCTTATTATGGAGGAGTTGGCTGCGGCTGGGCAATCTTTAAATTCTACGAAATCGGGCAAGATTATTTCCATGAAACTAAACGTCCCCTTGTTCGCGAGAGATAAAAAGGAATGGTCGCAATTACAAGAGAAAGATGAGAAGACTAAAACAATGTTTGCAAATATTATTGGAAAGACCTTTGAGGAATAAAAATTTATTTAATGTAATAATTTCATATCGCAATATGTATCATTTTGACAGAATAGTGTCTTATAACTTTTATAAGATATAAATATTGTATATGACTATACAATGAATCGGAAATAAAGGTCCTAAATGACCTTTAATGTTCAAGCTGGATCTTTAGTGCTGAAATTCTGTGTGAAAACAAATAGATTTCATATAGAAAACAATAATTTCTTAATAAGATTGTTATTGAATAACAATCTTGAAGATTGAAATGCAATTTAATTATAAAATTGACAAGCAATTTAATTATAGAATTGCATTTCAAGACTGAAAATAAATTCAGCGTTTGAGGGATTGTACATATAAATTCACACAGAATTATTTCAGCACTAAAGATCCAGCTTGAACATTTAGGGCCTTTAATTTCCGATTCATTTTGAGAGAATCCCATTTTGTAGACATGTTTGTTAAACAAATGGCAAATTATATTGTATATCACAAATTATAGAATATTAATTATGTCTTTTACAAAAAAAAAATAAGAGCATATGCAATTTTAATATATTTATCCAATTAAAGTTTCACATTCAATTTTCCTCTAATATAATTGTAAGGTATAATAAAAAATCTACTGGTATTGTATTCTTATATTCTGACATAGAATAATCATATATTTCGTTAGTTTATAAATACACTTTATAGGATCCATCATACATCCCCGCAACGTAATGTGCCTAGGAAAAATTACAATAATTCGTAGTCTAGATTTGAGCAAAGTTCCCTAACGCGTATGACCGATAAATCCACTTCATCTTCCCGTGTTGACTAGACTTAAATATACGTGATAATCATATGCCTGAGATGCGTGCGCGCAAAGTAAAAGATTCGAGACTTCTCAAGTTACATTATAATCGTTACAATCGTTAAACCTATCAATTGACTAGGATAAAATCGATGCGATTCGTTCTTCATGTACGAAACATCGAGATGAGCGTAGACACATAATAAAATCAAATCACTTTATGTATACTGTAACTATGTTTGTTGTGTGCATGTATATATCAACTTCATCTTGCAATACATATTATTTTCATAACGATATTCTGCGGTGTAATATCGAGATATAGTAAAAAGTTACATCAATGTGAGAGAACACATATTATTCGATCGTTTGAAGAAGAGAAGAAGAGAAACTAACGTGTGCAACATTATAATTTTATGCATAGATTCAACCGATATCGAGAATAGTAAAAATTTTACGTTCATTAAACAGCTTCGAATGAGCAATGCATTTTTCTAAATCGCGTCCAAATAAGTAATCCTTAATTGGATGAGTGTGTTTTTTCAACTCCGCTTTGAGGAATTTAACTGGTTAACGGCGAAATGAAGAAACGTCTACGCTAATGGGAGATATTTTCATAATGCTACATTTACCGCTATAATATCAATTCAGAACAATGCGAAACGCACATCTGCGATTCATTGATCGGATTCACGGTTATCTATTACTCTTTCAATTGCAGAGATTGTTTAAGACACGCATTATTTCTATTTTGTTTGGTTTAACCCTAGATAATAAATGGATTGGAAATCTCTGCGATTCTCGGTGGAGGAGAAAAAGGAGAACGATTCTGGCACGATTCTGATAAACGTGTACATTTACGACAATACTATGCATACTTCAACGGCGTTATTTGTTATCCGGAAAAACGCTGTGATCGATTACGCTACTTGTGAAATCAAGTGTTCGTTTTGTATCATTAATTGATAAAATCTTAAAACGGATTTGTCACATATATCCGACGTTTCACTCAAATAATCTAGTTATCTAGAGAAATAATCTAATTATCTTAAGAAGTTTACTTGCTTTTCTGTGCATTTTTAACATTGACTATTTTTGGTCATTAGCTGACCGAAATAAACTGTTAAAATTATTTAACGTGTTCGATCAACACAAATTTTCTTAAGATACTCCATCCTTTATTGGACTTTTGAACTTTCGCGTACATATTATTCGAGTAACGTTATTTTAATTTTCAACCCTCCGCAACATAAAATGTTAAATCTTCCATCAACAGTAAAAATCTTCGAGAAACGGAGCGAATTTTTTTATTTCTCGTGTATAAAAATTCTGATATACTTGTTAAAGCTTTAACATCGATTTTCGTTTACTATCATAGAAGTCGGATTGCATTTTATTAATGTTTACTAAGATTGCATTTTATTAATTTTTATTAAGATTTAAATAATCTATCAGAATCCACAATAAAAAAATATCGACGAGGCCTTTAAAGGGACAATCACGTTACCGAAGGGTTTATATAATCTCCAAAGATGAATAACATCAAATTTGTTGATCGATGGCCGGTATTCATAGTCCGCTCTTATTTAAGATCGTTTTAAATAATATCTTAAGAGATTAATAATGATGACTCTGTGATTAACAATATTTTAAGATTGTATTTAGGATAGTCTTAAATATAAGAACTGCCTATAAATATCAGCCCATATTCGCATTTTTTAACTGGTTAAATAATCGTAAACTTCATATGTTACCGCATATTTTGAATTGACTGAAACGCCGGAATTGGAGATCTATCCAGCGAATAAACTGATCATCGAACTAGTTCGATTCCAATGTTAATCCAGTTTTCAGGTATTCTTGACAAGCGTATAGTCAACTTTTTCATAAATATGTTGGATCAGAGTAATTCTTATTCATACTCGCCCACGTATCCAGATATAGTACAAAAGAAATCTCCGGCCAGTTTCACGGAAAGGAAAGTGTACGCAGAAGATGTATGATCGGCGAAAACACTGTAGAAGATGAATGAGTTAAAAAGAATGGGCGCTGGAATTTATCTTGTGAATGTGTGAATACCTAATTATCCAAATTCGGAATTGACTCTTTTCTTTCGTCTTAATTCTCACGGAGATATAATCGGAAAGCGGAAAGGACAAACGAATATCCCAACAGTTTCAAGCCAATCTCAAATTTCGAGGATCAGGCATTCGATTTCACAGGAGTGAGTTCCTCTTGCTTCATTTCAATTCACACATTCTTTACAGAGGAGAGTGTTTGTAGGAAACGCGATCAGCGTGATTCGTAATCGATTGCTCTGGCTCGCTGATTGCTCCTAGCATTGCGACGTCACTTCCCCTTTGAGACCCCAGCAGACGGCACCGGCGTGGCGTCGACCTCATTGATATTCGTAGAGAGATTCGTGGCGGCGATCCTTGGTGGACTGCGTGAGGCTGATCTTCGCGATTCGCGCGGCGGTAGGTTGTTGCAAGTTGTATGGTGGCCAGCCTCCCAGTCACGATGTTGGCAGAAGGAGCCGCAATATCTAGCGATCCCGCATCCACCGCAGGTCTCCAGGGCGGGCCTGCCACAATTCCAACAGTTCTGAAAAAAGAGATGAGGATTCGTGCGCTCTTAACTCGGCTAGTTTCTATTTAAATAGTTTAGTTCTAACTCAGGTAACAATAAGATCCAAGAAAAAACGTATAAAATATTAAATAATATGAACTGCATATCAAATGTATACCTATTGTGGGATTTTAAAAAAAAAATGGAAAAACTGATTATATAACGTAAAATAAAGTAACTTTGACCCAGACAAAGTAATTTTAGCCCAAATTAAAAAAAAAAATGTCTAGATAGTTGCATGCATGTCCAAAATTAGGTGTGTCATAAAACATTTCGATCTTAGCATGCGGTGTTTGAAAATGATCAAAATTTGAACAAAAGTTACTCCATTTTTACGTTACTATAATACTGACAATTATACAATCATAGTTGTGTTTATTTTGTCGTTTAATTATTAACATAAAAATGTATTTCCTCACTTAAAGGAGAAAGATATATTGTAAATTTAAACACATAATCAGCATTTTAAGATTCTTGCAAATGAATTAATCACACGGTTACACTTACGGATCCCATCATACTAGTGAGGTGAATATCTTTTTCGTCCTCAGTGGTCGATGGCGCTGAATTCGGTGTCGTCGTCGGCGTCGTAACGTTCCTGGTACTGGCCTCAACTGCGGTCGAGTTCCCGTGAATTCTCAGGAAAGGGCCCTGACGGAGACTGCCCGGATTTCTTTGGGACAGAGGAAGATCCAGTAATCGATGAACCCTCAAACGTTCGTTCGCTCTCGACTCCGCAACCGCAACCGCTACGGCACGTTGCACCTCCGCCACTGCAGCCCTTTTCACTTCTAACACAGCTTCCTCTAGAAATTCCCGTGAGACCATTTTCAATTATCCTTATTTAATACCGTCTTATTTAATTATTACATTTTCAAATAATCTTTTTAATATCATCTACAAAATTAAATTATGTATTAAATTGTAGTGAAATTATAGTTATCTGTTTATAATCCAAATTAAATCTATTCAATTGTTTCTAAAATAATTAATTCGGACAGTCACGATGACAACGATCTATCCAATAATTTTATAAAAAATTTAAGCAATTACTTAACAAAACTTTCTGATATAATAAAGTTAATCCTCTCCAACTGAAATCTGCACATCTAACACAGTTACTAACGCTGGATCTGTAAAAGCTATTTAATTTATGTTAATCAAGGCACTAATTAATTTCAAGGAATCAAAATGACATAACTCGTAGAAAAAAAAAATAGTATATTTTAATAAAAATAATCCACAGACGTAACATGAAAAAATTTACTTATCTAACATTTTTAACAAAAACATTTCTAATTGAATGAATCAAATAGACTCGTCGTCAGTTCCGGAGAGTTAAAAATTTTCACGACTATCGTACTTCATCAAAACCTACCAGCTCTTCGTTTGACCTCGGCCACCCTGTCTTCAGTCGCCCTGATCGTTTGCGCAACAATCTCACCGGACAATCGCTTTAGACCACCATCCCGATCGCCAGTGGACGATTCTACTTGCACACCGTTAGTCGAAGACGGATTATTGCCGTTACTATTGCCATTATTGCTGGTACCATTCTGCGCCGCGACTACACCTGGTGGAGGCGCCGCGGCCGCCGGACTGGAACATCCTCGTCGCTGAAGGATCGCCAATGCTCTCTTCGTCTTCTCGACCATACCGAGGATGCAATTGAGCATCACATGGATATTCTTCCATTCGTCGTCGAGGCTGCCGCCATTCTGCGTTTGTAAACCATGACCTAATGATTGTTGTGGCTGCTGAGTCAGATGATGCGGCGCGGAGAACGCGTTTATCTGATTAATCTGCACGAGACTAGGCGGCACCGGGCTCGGCCCGTGACCGTGGCCGTGCGCGTGACCTTGGATCGATCCGCCGGAGGAGTGCAACGGATGGTACCAGCAATAGGACGGGTCCGTTGGTTGCTGTTGCTGCTGCTGCTGCTGTTGGTGGTGGCTCCAAGGATTGATAGACCTCTTGCCGTATACTGGCATATCGTCCATAAGAACGCCGTTCTCGTAGTACCTAGAAGCGCAGAAGATCCATCAACGAAAAGAAATGGAAATTAATGCCATTATATTAATGCCACGTGTTAAATTTGATAAGATTAATCTTTATCTGTTTTTTAAATATTCCAGCTTTTCCTTAAGTAAAATTTGTTATAATTTATTATTTCATCGTACTTGTTGCCTCAAGTTAAGACACTATTTCAACGCCTATATAGTGACATTTCCGCTTTGTAAAAATTGACACTTTAATTGCTAAAACTATTGCCCTACACTAATTGATAATACCAGAAAGATTAAAGGACGGTGTGATTTATCATATCTTTCACGCATCCAAAAGCGAACTTTCTTCAACTTGCTCAGCCCCGATATTGTCGGTTATACATATATAGAACGCTTTTACTTTTACACGGCGAATTGTTTGGGCATTTCGTAGTTCGTGCGAGGGTTGCCTGCGAATCAAAGACGACTGTCTACGCGTACACCCACGCTCGTCGAGCACACGTGTACGCTGCTATACGGTGTGTATTAGCAGGATGCCAATAGGTACTCCAAGCAAGTTCGTCGGCACTCGTGGGGCACGGTGGGATGTTTGGGAAAGGTTGTGCCCTGATGATATATGGAAACGTCACCGACAGATATATCGAGAGGAGGCCAGGATGGCATTGCCAGGGCGCGCACCGCGTTTTGTCGCCTTCGTATTCGCTTCGTGGCGCCCCATTCCCTTCTACTTCATCTACGTACATATCAGCCTGACCGGAAATCCCGATCGTCCGGCGTCGATCTCATCAACGCCTCGGTTGGATGGCAAGTAGAACAAGTGCGCATTAAGAAATCTCGATCGAAATTACTCTTCTTCTTCTATTCGTAAGCGACGGCTTACAATTCGATAACTATTCACCCTCCGGCTATAATTTGGGTCTTTCTTGTCACAAGCAAAATTTGATTCTGAAATTTCTCCATTTTTACTCAAATGTCAATTTTGATTACAAAAGTATTAAAAGTTTTAACGTTTGTTAAAAAAAACCTATTTAATAATGTAATAGAGATGTGAGAAAAATAATTATTCCACATTTTCTAAAAGCCTAGAACAGTAAAATAACTTGGCTAGATAAAAAAAATCCGAGTTATAGAAGAGAGTAAAAATATGATTGGAGACAAAGTTAATAGTTTGAAATACTAACAAAAATATAATCTGAATATTTATTAAAGAATCAATTTTTAAAATACTTGGAAGCTTAGCACACCTTACTGTACGATTCGTACTCACACCTTATTTTTATCAATAAATGCGTACATTTATTTTAAAGATTTTATAGTATATGTAAATTATATGCTAAATTGGTGCATTATCGATAAAAGTGAAATATACGAATCTACATATAAATCACTTTTATTTGGATTTACCGAGATCTCTTAAGACTTCGGGGTACTTTCACGCGCATTATCAATATTAACGAAATGTTGAACATGCGGAATCAGGTTCGTATTAATGGGTATTCGATTGCGATAAATATCGGCGAGATATTCAGGCCGGTGGCCAAGATTTTTCCGAAACTACGGCATTTGCGGTTTGGCAAACGTATTACACACGCGTATATACGCGCAGCCGCAGCTGCATGGCGTTTATTATCGTATGAATTATCGTTATCGACGAGCGAAGATTCCACACGATCTTGCCGTGTGAAGAACACAATTTGCGCAGTAATTTATACATCTATTCGTTGCGTATATTTTTTTTCATCTATATAATCTATAAAGAGAAAATCGTGTTTATTATATCTTTAATATACGTATTATAATTACAATTATTTTGGTCTTTGCATTCTAACAAATAAATGACCAGTCATGAATTAGTTACGAATTAGGATAGGTTTGTCAATTCATAGTTTCATGAAATGGATTTAGAATAATGATATAATTAATTATAATTTCAATTCAAGGTCAATACGAGCTTGGGACGTTAATATACGTGCAATAAACTATTTTTTTTTTTTACTTTTTAAATCCATAACAGGAATACATTTTTTCACTAAAAAAACATATATATATATATGCGTCCTTGGGACGCACTAAAATTTTTATTAGTTTTAAAAAAAATTTTTCAACTCTCAACTATAAAAAATTGCAACATTTAGATTTAGCATAAATATAGTACGATAATATTAGCCTGTAGAACAAAACTGTAAATAATAAGATTGTGAAAAATTATTCCAAATCATTACACTATTTAAAAGTTATACCTAAGATCACCTATATGTTTCAATAAACCAGCAGTTTCTCACGATAAACGTACATTGCATTCTCTATAGACTCGTATAATTGGCTTCAAATTGAAATTATCGGTATCTATTAACGAGCCAATCAAATTGAATCCGTTCATTTACTTCGTCTAAAATATATAATTAATCGAGCGGCGAATAATTAATTTAATTAATTTCGATCTGTTCAATTGATTGAGAACCGTTGCTGTGCAATCTACTAGTACAAGGTGATGCGTGTTCACACTCACGGGGTGTCGGAGGCACGACGTTTCGGTGCATGAGCAACGCCGGGATAATGGTGCAACGCGCCCGCGGCGTTGCTGCCCACCGTGTGCTGAATGGTGCCGGGATTAGAATTTGAGCGCATAGCGTAATGAGTGGAGCACTGATTACCACCGCCGATCCCATTCGCACCCCCATGCTCGCCAAAGACCTCGACGGACTCGCCGGACGGTACCAGCCCTACAGCCTCAAGAACGGCGGACTCATTGGATCGTAGGAACTGCACGCAGCTCTGCGAACACAAAAAGGATTGTACTCTCATTAATCCTTTTCTATCACATTTTCCATCGTATAAATCGATATAACTATCCCTTTTCTCTCGTAAATACAAAACATTTGGACTTTTCTTTAAAAAAAAAAAAAAAAAAAAAAAACCTGTGTATTTTTCTTTGCTAATAAAATCGCTCACACAAAAATGACGTAAAAAAAACAAATGTTACTAAAAAAATCTCGTTTAAAATGGGTATTCTAGATGGTCTTGGGATTCTACGGATTCTGTACTCGGCTTAGAAACATGTTCGTATTTACAAAAAAAATGTTTCAAATAAAAGTTGTAGATTTTCAAGAGGATCATCAGATGAACTATTTAGATTTTAGGTGCTAAGCCGAAGCCTTATTGGGCCAATCAGTACAGTAATCTATTGAGTTCCAATTAATTATTTTACAGATAGAACCAAGTAGTATTTAATAGATTAAGATTTGATTTGTAATAATCAAGGTATACAAGATATTTTTTTATTATGCCACATAAGATGTTATTAAAATTTTTGTAATTATAAAAAAATCACGTATTATTATAATAATGTCTACTTTAATGTTTGTTTCAAAAACCGTAGACGCAATTTTTTATCAAAAAGGTCTAATGTATTGGAATGAAGAAGAAAGTATGTTAAGTTTTTCCCTGAATCAGGTCGCCCATGGACTGGAGACCGATTGGCTCGCTCGATCACATCAGTTTCGACTTTTAATATTCGTTTCACTGCTTTCTTTATCGCCGTTCCCGCCACTCGCGACCACCCAGTCAAAGTTCTCGTCGAGCCCCTTATTCCGTCGTGCCCTCTCTTGCCCCAATACTGACGGCATGGCAGGGTGGGATTTATCGCTTCTAATTCAATATCGGTACCTTCCAACCTCCTCCTGCTCGCCCCTCGCCACTTTTCCTTCCCTTATTTTCGAGCTCTTTCGTTTTCACGACTTGCAATTAACGATCATCGATCGACGGACCAGGTAGACGTGATGACCATTCGCGTATGTATATGTGCAAAAATACTTGCGACAGTTCCACGGTGTTCTAAAAATTTTTGCTTGGAAACGATAATCGAAGACGATAACAAAAATTAAATTCGATAAAGGAGCATAAAAGCTAATTCGCAGGATGGATGTGTAAGTTTGTATTAAACAATTTCTTCGTAAATAGACACATAGTAAACGTTTCAACCTTAAAATTCAGCTTACGTTACTTCCTCTTGCGGATGAATTAAAATGTTCTTTAGAGTCCTACAGCGTATGAGAAAGAGTTGCTCCTCAAATTACAAATGGAATATTTGTTCGCATATTTGAACCTCGAATTATGTGAATTCAGCGTCCCACAGGAAGCCCAAATCCTATGAGATTGTTGAGATCACAAATATTCATTACGCAAATTACAGGAGCAAACGTCAAATATGCGAACAAATATTCCATTTGTAATTTGAAAAGCAACTCTCTTATACACTGTAGGACTCTAAAGAATATTTTAATTCATCCGCAAGAGGAACTAACACGAGATAAGCTGAATTTTATTTAAATTCCGATAGGACTAATATTGTAATTAAATATTTTTATAAATTAATGGATTGTTAATTTATATATTGAGAATATACCAGCGTCGTTACATAATTTAAATTTTCTATAAGCACTGAAGATTACCTAATATAAGGTTGAAACGTTTGCTATACTCGTATGTATATTTACGAAGGCATTGTTTAATACACACTTACACGTATATCCTGCGAAATGATTTTTATGCTCCTTTATCAAATTTAATTTGACTCTTCGAATAATCAATAAATTGTTTATAATTGATGACAAGAATATTAAAATATATTCTCAAGTAAGTAAAATAATTAAAGCAGATCAAGTTTTTTTTAGTATATAGCCAGCATATTTAATGCTTTAATAGAACACGAATACGCATACATTCTCTCTCTCTCTCTCTCTCTCTCTCTCTCTCTCTTTTTAATTTAAGATGTAATAATTTATATTTCTCATCAATCGTGCACTTAAAAAATACTAAGAATAAATTTATTAACACAACGAACGAAGAAGGCCATGTTTGATTAAAAACCCTCTAATAAGAGTCTAGACATGAGAAAGTCACTTTTGATTGGTTCACCATGTTTTAACAATTCCTGAGAGAGAGAAAGAGAGAGAGAGAGAGAGAGAGAGAGAGAAAGCGAGAGAAAAATAGATAAGAAAAACTAGAATAGAATGAGAAAAAGAAAAAATGAATGCCCTTTTCTCGCCGATTTTATTAAAACTACTACCTTATATATAAAACTGCGGTTCTTGTCCTTATTAGAGAGTTTTTATGTTCGATCGAAATGAATCTGATGCCTAATAATAGGAAGTTTTTGCAATAACGTAAATCCAGATACGGTGAATGCTAAGATTACATTATCTTCTTCTTAACAACTAATTAAAAAAAGATAACATGACTTTATCTCTAATATTTTTGCAAATTTTACAACTTCTAGTTCAAATTATGCGCTAATATTATCGGTCTTGAAACACAGTTGGAAACTAAACTGAAGTTGAAGTACGTAATATCACAAATTAAATTGACAAACAATTTAATAATACTGAACATCTTCAAAACACTGCAAAGAAAAAAAATCTCTCGTTGTGATCTTGAAAAGGTTTTCTAATTACTTCTAAAACAGCAACTTATTACTTTTCAAAAATATATACGAGACTATTGTAAAAATGCTAATCTACCAGATACAAGTTCTTAATCGACAACTTTTAAGAAACAAATCTTTTAAGAAGTTGCGACGATTTACATGTATATGATGCCGAGTTACGTCGAGACTTGGAGAAGATGTCGTGAAAGGAAAACCGGAAAACCAAGCCGTCGCGCTTGCGACTTTCGATCCTCACGTGCGCCTTCATCGCGCCGGCAGAAATGTAAATGCTCGCTATTAATTTGCAATTCGTTACCCCTCCGAAAGCGTCTGTCGCCCGACGTGGCGCGTCTCACTCTTTCCGTTTCGCTCGCCTTCGAGACGGGCAACAGCTGTGGACAGTAGCGTAAGCGAGAGAAGACTCCCATTAATCCTCCCAGACTCAAATTTCGCGGCGCCGCGTCGTGGAAATTGAAGGTACGATGTGTATCAATTGATCCAATGCAATCAGCTTCTTTACATTAAGGCTTTACGTTGCACCGCGAATACAAAATTACTCAATTCCAACGAATGTTCTGTACGAAACAATTGATTCGAGAAACTGTGCTTTCAAATTTGGCACCAAATGACTAACCTTCAAAAAAGACTATATGTTGAAAAGCAAAATTGATTTTTTTCCTCCAAAAAAATATGTTTTACTTGATTTATTAAACTTTTCGAGTTAAATATGCGAAGAAATGATTTCTATTTAATTATTGTCTCTCATACAATTTCACTATTCTAATATTTTAAAGCTGTTCATAATACTTATTTCCATAATCAGTAGATTGTTTTTTGGTATCTTAAAAAATATTTCAAATAAGAGAAAGAATCCTATTTCCAATCGAAGTAAATCTTAATAACAAAATTCACATGCAAATTTACAAATATATTTGTCAAATTTATAATCTGCGCTCCAATTTAATTTGAAACGCGTTAAAAAATATTCCGAGTTTCTCTTTCACATCTGTTCATGCGCGTGCTCGGCGCAAGAAACCGAATACTTTTTCGCAAATACTCTTAATTTTAATACGACACAGATTTGTACCCACGGAAACGCATATAAAAGCGTTAATGTATTTTCTCTAATGTTAATTCCCCGTAAATTTGCATAAACATTACCGCCCGATATGAAATACGGTAATAATAAAAGAGACTCTTCTCTTTTTTTTTTGCAGATAAATAATTGCAAGCACCGGATTCAAACTAACCGATGCGTACATGAATGGCCAAAGTATACCGGATTAAATCGTACATCCACGGATTCAGCGCGAGAAATTGTATGCAAGGGATAATTTTAAGGACGAGATTATATACATTACAGACGAACAGTTTCAAGCTCCCTTATAATTCTCTGAAATGCAGCGTTATTTAATCGATTCCTCCCCAAGCAATTCTTCCTATCTAAGCCTAAATTATTTCATATACAAAAAAAAAAGGTAGCTTCTACGAGGACTTATTATCGCATAATTTTTCAAATTTGTTAATTCGCTGCGCAGAAAAAGGCTTGATAAGACAGGAATCAACGAGGCTATCACGAAACACTCTTTTATCGCTTTATCCGCGCGAAATAATTGAATGTGATTCGTTGAAAGAGTACGTGCGTGATCGCGTGTCACGTATCACGCGTATTATCGCGTGACTATCAAGCTCCGCATTTCGCGTGTATATCCACAACGCGTTCGCGCTGCGAGAGATTCGGGTAGAAGGGTAAAAATCATGGCGTTTTTTTTTCCCGATCCGCACGTTTCCCTCCCTCCCGCTACATACCGAGTCGTTCATCCATCTTGGAACAGACTGGCATGCTCCCACCGACGATCGGAAAGTAGCTTGGGAAATTAAAACAACCTGCCAGCCGGTCAGCCTTGCCTCTGTGTTGATTTTACCGTATCCTCCCGCGCTTCCGCGTCGCGTTCGCTGTACGGAGTGTCCCGGACCTGACACTCACGCAATTTCTCACGCAGATTCCGGGGTGTATTTAAAATGAATTGTTCCCTCGTAGCGATCTGACGAGACGCTTGTAATTCTTGTATTATTCAACGTTGAACGTTCTGGCGATACAGCTTCAAATGAGAAGAAAATATCTCTGCTATTTCTAAGGTTTTAAATTTCATATTCATATATTATTTCGTATAATTTATGTACTTTTTCGTATATTAATATATTCGTCGTATATAGTTACTTCACAATCGTATTGGCTAAAAGTTGCAGCGCCACAAAGAAATAAAGCGGCGGATGTACCGCCGCAGTCGCTGGTTTGGAAAATGAATTTTATAATCTGGGAAACTGACATCTGACGTAGCAGCCGCTTAGAGCTCGGTTTAAAATTTAACTAATGAATAATTAATCATTACTTCATTGCGAGATATAAACGAAATCTAAATTCAACCGCTCGCTACGTAACATTTCAAAATTACGTTATTTTACGATAATTTTTAGCAAAAAAAAAAAATTAAAAATATATTTAACAGAAATAATCGTTAAAATTTTAATTAAACATCCAAATTTTTCTATCAAAATTAATTTTTCTTATTCTAAAAAAAAAAGAATACTATACAATTTACATTTAAACAATCGCTCGCCTTAATATTCGATAATTTATTTTGCAGATCTTGTAAAGAAAAGAAGGAAAGGAGAAAGAGATTTTTCTTCTCTTTCGAGAATTTAGAAGGGAAGGAAATAAACATACATCTCCCCTTGCGTGAATCCGCGGTGACTCGTCTATTATCTTGAACGGCATACTTTGTGGTTCCATACTGGCCACAATGTTGTGCGGCGGAGCAAAGGCGGAAAAGGATTCGGGGGCGCGCTTGTTCGAGCGCAGTAGTGCATACAAATTTATGGCCCGGCGCGCGATCTAAGCGAGAAAAAGAAAGAGGGAAAGAAAGAAGAAGGAGAGAGAGAGAGAGAGAGAGAGAGAGAGAGAGAGAGAGAGAGAGAAAGAGAGACATCAGGCACGTGCGACATCTTCGAGAGGGCATGGACCGGTTCCTGCATAACAAACGCTGCGGTGATCTTTCCTTCTCGAGAATCTCGAGATGCGGCCGCATGCTTGGAACGCGAGTCGACCACGTGCAACATCGATCCACCCATTTAGAACGGCGTAATGTCACGTTGAATCTGTCGGTCTCTCCCTATTTCGCCGCAGGATTTCCCATCAGGGATGAGATGATAAAAAAATCGCGTACGCCGCGAATTGTTAATGGAGCGCGCGATTTTACGAAGTACCGCGTACTTGCACGAGAGTAAGTAGCAAGTTATGCTCTTTTTCGATAAATGGAAATGATAACAAATAACATTTTTTTAGTAGAAAAAAATGTGCAAGATATCTTAAAAGAATTTAAAGAATAATTGATATCTTGAGATAAATACGAAGAATATCGTGTGTCTGTAATTATCTGAAAAGTTTAAACATATACAAATGTTAACTTCCCTTACAGAAATTTAATACTGACCGATTAATTATTATCGATTAACTTCAGATCTGTGTACGTCTAATTTATTAAATTTAAAGACATCAGTTGAAGTTCCAGTTATTTAATTCCTTCAACATTATTTAATTATTTGATGTACATAATAATTATAATAATGTGTATATTGAAAGAATAGTTTTGAAAAATTTAAAAATAATTAATCATTTAATATGAATTATTATTCATTAAAGTGCGTATTGAATTAAAAAAAAATTTTTTTAACATGATTCTAATAAAATCAGGTCTTAATATTGAAATACAGTAATTAATATAAGAATTATAAGTAGATATTAAATGCTACTAAATTATTATTTTTTAGTATTAAAAGTATTAAAAACATTATTGCTCAGAGTGCTTTTAGTACTTCAAATAAATAAGTAATTACTATCTTTTACAAATTAAATTGGCCAGTCCTAGATTTCTGTAAAAATTAAATTATTTAAAATTAGTAACGAATAAAAGAATTAGAATTGTATTTAATTCCGATCCGACATATATCCGATGCAAGTAACTTATTGTGACAGATCTCGGCCGCGAGGTAGCGATTTTTGCCAGCGCGGGGAATGCGCGTCTTCATGCATCGTTACGCGCCGCACCGCGTTGCGCCGCACACGAGTGCAGTGATTTATGACCACCGTGGTGGCTCCAATAAAGCATCGGACTGCTTGTGAATCAGCCGTCACCGTTATTCTCATTGCGGCCTTATGACACTTTACCGAATCCATGGAGAAACATCATATGGATATTTTTTTCTCTTACAACTTGTAAATTGTATTAGTCAAAAATGCAGACTCTTGAAAAGTAACCTCGAGATAAAAGTGCATTATAATACAGTATAGAGTAAAATAATAATAATAATAATTGTTACGTCTGAAAAAATGTTCCGTGATGCAAGTGCGATCCATCTCGTCAGTGAATTTTTACTTTTTATATGCGTGAAAATAAATTTTCGTTTCGCAACATGAAAAAAACTGTTTTGCTGGAGTATCTAAAAATTTAGCCACGTATAAAATCTGAAAATTTTGTTAAATTATCAAAATAACTCTCTCTCTAGGAGACGCTCAAGCTTGATGAGCAATATTGCAAAAAATTATGACATTCTAGCAAATTAAGTGTTTTACATACAATTTGAGTATCTCACATAAGTTGCTTTTCATTTACGATCGATTCTCAGATAATTCTCACTTGTAACGTCATAATTCAATTAAATCTGCGTTCCTTTTGCATTCTGACAAATGAAATTCAATTGAGTTTTTACCTATAGTATAATCTACACAAGATCGAGGTGGTGTGCTTTAGTGAGTCTCGTAAACTTATTTCAAAGTGAAGTTATAAACCAGTGCTGACATGTAGACTGTATTCTAAATTCATTGTCAATACTAAAAATGTATAGTATACGTAACGTAATCCTGGTGAAAATTTTTTTCATAATTTTTATGAATTTTTTACAAATTGGAACATTTTTCAGAAATACTCAGAAATATTCGGAAAGTTTACATCTCTCAGATTTGTTCATTCACAAGTGAATTCTGAAATATTCTGCAATTTCTCATCCCATAATTAAAAAAAAATTTTTTTTAATATTTTTTAGATTTTATAAGATTTGATCAGATATTATACTTACAAAAAATTAGAAATCTTACGATATTTCATAAAAATTCTGAGAAAAGATGTAGATTTTCTGAGAAATGTGTTCCAATTCGTGTAAAAAATGTGATGAAAAAATTACAAAATTTATACAGAAATTCTGAAAAATTATATGAAAAATTTTGAGAAAAATTTTCACCAGGGAAACTAGATTTTCAGCGCTGGCAGTAAATTTTGGAACACTGCTATGATAACTTTTTACCAAGGTAAGCAAGTAGTAACGTCATTAATCTGAGTATAAAATACTCAGCTCACTTCAGACTTAGTTACGCTTGTATGTAAATAGAAAGCAACTATAAACATAAAATTACTTTAATGGTCTGTCAAAATTATTTTCATATTTTATGTATCTATCTAAATTTTTAGATATTTCAACATTTCGAAACTGTTCTTTATTGCGAATGAATAAGTGATTGTAAAAAAATCATAGTAAAATTGTTTTACCTGATTATTCGCCCTGGCCGCGTTACTCAGGTCCCTCTGCAGGGAGGGCAGGGTGTGCTTGAGATACGGCAAGACGAAGCTTCTGAGTGGAAAGTTGGTCGCCTCCTGTAACGCCGAATGAAACTCCTCCGCGGTCATGCTGCCGCTCTGCAATTAACGACACGGCGAGCGCCGCGTGTAATTCAATCGTCGACAAAAAGATCGGATCCCGAAGCGAAACGCGTTTCCGGAACGAGTTGCGCGCGCGGCTTTGGTTGGATTTGGTTTTGCGTTTGTCACGTGCCGCGATCGTTTTACAGTTAAGCACGGTCACCAGATGTCACGTTTCCGGGACGTATGCACGCTCGGTACACACGACGACATTATGCATTATGTACGTACTTTGAATATTTACGAGCTGTTTAACGACACGGTACGGCCGGCATCGATTAACTATGCTTTTTTTCATCCCGTGCCGCATGCACGCATGCACATTGCAGAATCGTTTATCTGACGCTTGTTAGTTACAACTGGACCACGAATTTTCATGACGTTATCATTGCCAAAATGTAACCGATGAAATGTCGTTGAAAAGTATATTTTTTCACAACGAAATTATGAGCTTCAAGTTTTATGACTAATTTTTCATAAATTGTTAAGTAAATAATTGTCCCTCTTGTTAAATTGAAAGGAAATCATTAATCTATTTTAATAATGTAAAGTAATATCTGCTATTGAGAGAAATGTCTATATAATTTATTATACGGATGCACTTAACGATGATGCAATATCACGCATACACAGCAATCTCGTGATTTCAGCACGCAGCTGAAAACTTCGTCAGCTGGTACGCGTATATTACTTTATTGTTGATACTAAAAGAATTCGTAAATCCAGAAAGGTCTTATATGAAGATGATCTGCAAACTACGTGGTGCAATGCGAGATAAGCTACCAGAGATTTATTTGCTAATAAGCTAACGGTTCATATAATGTAAACGTGCCACGCTAAAGTTTATTAGAATATCAATAGAAAGTTAAATACAAAATTAACAATACTAATCCCGATTATATATACGTGTTACGCATTATTATTTTATTCGTGCGTGTGATTAAATATTTGTATATAAAAATATTAACGCGTTATCAAAGTATCTTAGAAAATTAATTTATCTAATTAAATTAAAATTTATTACACTCTACAACTTTTAGAGTGAATACCTAAAGAGAGAAATTCTCATTCTTAAAAAATGAAAACTGAATCTCTTTTTCAAGACTGGTGTCGAGAGACTGGCTCAATTTTCCCTCTTTAGAATGAGATTCCACTCTAAAGAATTTCAATTGCTATTTTTTTTTTAAGTACGAACTATTATAAAACTGCTACTCTCTAAAAGTGAATCAGTGTATTATTACTGATTTCAGTCTTCGGTGTTACATTTATAACTGATCACGAACGAATATTACTGTTTTTCAATAATAATACAATAATAATACTGATTTACTTTTAGAATTTATGATTTATGCAGATTGAAAGTGTATTCCGATATTCACTGCCAGTGTTGAAAATCTATAGTGCACATAATGTATACTATAGCTTTTCAATATTGGCAGTAAATCGGAACGCACAGCCTGAATCTACAGAAAATCATAACTTCTAAAAAGTGAGAGAGAATCAGTGTATTATTACTGAAAAACAGTAAATATTCGCTGATAATTACATTGAAGTCACTGATTCACTTTTAAAAAGTGCAAATATATAAAGATACATTGTTTACCTACCAGAAGCGCGAGTACCAGCGTGCGCACCGTATCACCCGTGTCTGCTGAGATATCGGTGGCAAATTGCACCAGAGTGCCCAGCAACCTCTTGAGCTTGCCATGTCCCGCGAAGATACCACTGACACATCGGGACACACCGGCAGTGCCGTTCACTAACACGGCGCCATCGCTCTGCTCGTCCGTCGTCCTGAGCCCAGCATTTGCAGTACCTGTAGCAGCCTCCTCAAGCTCAGGCTTGAGCGATTGCGAAGGCAAAGGGCTGTCGTTATCAGAAGACCTAGAGCAACCGGATGCGCCTTTGTATTCCGCTCGAGGGCCGTTTGTTTGCTTCTGCTGACCGATCCTTTGATGCTGCTGAGAGGAAGGCGAATGCGCCTCAGGCTGGACCGTTTCCTCGCGCGAAGACTTCTCCCGCGTTGCGGAGGATGCTGCAATAAGAATCAGTTCTGGCCTTCAAGTGTCTTGCGTTTAAACATATTCTTAATGACACTCGAAACTATAATTGTAATTAATCCGAAGATAACTATATTGTGGGCTCAAATCGATTTACAATGCCTAATTTTTAATATTTATTTATCTGTAAAGCCGCTTAATTTGCCATAAAATATGGTAAATATTATATCTTCATTAAACATATTGTTTTAATATTCTTTTAACTAATATTAAAATGCTTATTAGCACCAATGTTATTAAATTGCTTGTCAATTCAATAATGGACATTACTACTAATTTTATTCTAATTACGTTTCAAGACTGAAAAAGATTTCGATACGCGATTTGCAGAATTGATTATATATATATATAAATTCATACCAAAATATTTAAACACCGAGATCTGTTTGGACTGAATATAGCATTTCGTTTATTATTTAATTAGATCTATTCATTAACTTATTATAATTATAAATTTACTATGATATCCACAACAAATCGTATAAACTTCTAATAAACCAAGAAAATAATATTGTTCGAGTTTTTAATTGAAACTTTCTTGAAGTTTTCGGAGATGTCAATAGATAAAAAATTTCCAACGTCTCTCCGATAAAAAAAGAACTGTCATACAATTGCGATGCTTCGACCGATACCGAGGGCAAAGGCTATTTCGTTGCAAGTTGATCCACGCGACTCCAATGACGGGTCATCCGATAAAGCCGCGGATGGGCATTTCGGAACACAGACATTATTTACATTTGAAACAACGAAAGAGACCCGTTCGAGCTCGGAAAAGCACGGCGCGGCGCCACCACAAACGTCCTTTGTGTCGCCTATCCGTGGGACGTCAAGCACGAGGGCACGTGGAACGGGCAGCCGGATTCAGTAGCGCAAACACTCTTCTGTACAAACGTACACATACATATACTTGCGTGCATACTTGCACACGCGTCTCACCGTTGGGTGTATATGCACGTGCGCCCAGGCACGCGGACACGCCCGCGCGTGGATGCAACGGATAACATGCAATTACGGGCCGTGTCATCTACCTTGTCTTGTCCCCGTTCTGTGCGCGCGCGGCGTTATCTCTCGTGGAACGCCTGCGGCATGCGTGGCGAAAACGACGAGAGCATGCCGAGTATGCCGATAACGAAACGTTACAGCCGAGCTCGTGTGACACGGCTCGATCGACAGCGACGATCCTCTGCAAGGCTGACCCCTTCAGCGAATTCCTTCGCGTTGTGGTACTCGCTATTGATCGTTCGAGCCGGTTATCGGTGAAATCGTAGACAATTGTGAATACACAGCAGAATACAGGCTGTATGCAAATAATAATTACTTGTTTTAAATATTTCAAAAGTCCCCACATATCCGCAAATTTAATAAAAATTTATTCACAAGCAACAAATTCATTCTGAATCCTAGTAAGTTAGTACTTCAATTCTTAAATTAAAACACAAATTCGATTTCTTATTTATAAATTTGCTTTTTCGATCAATTTCATAATATACTCTTTAAAAAAATAAATTTTTGTTTGGAGTACGTAATAATGAGTTTTTTCCTAAAATTTGTAATGAGTATGTATTTTAAGATTGTTATCAAGAAATATTCTTTGTTAAAGATAAACGTTGTTTAAAAGAAAGAAAATATACTAAATAATTACTTTTCTTAGCAAATAATATTTTCCTGTGGGTAGATTAATTATCAGGTTTCGTGCTCGCGTGCGAAGGTAGAATTTTTATCTTAATTTAAAAGAGATTTTTAATTCATTGTGTCACTCTTTTATTTCAGAAGTGGTAGAGTTAAATTCAAAAAATTAGGGATGGCAATCACCTAAGAAAATTTAATATTTTTATCTTAGTTTTTTCTCATTGCAGAATCATGTAGTGTAGAATCATAGCTTTGAAAGAAAACCATTAAAACAATTATTAAATGTATCAAATGTTTATTTACCGATGTAAGAGAATAAAATAGTTTTGATCAGTGAGCTACCTGTGTCGAGTTACGGATGTTCTAGAAAAAAATTTTTTAAATAAATTATTTTAGATAAATTTTATATAAAACATTAAATAAAAATACATATTATTCTTCAAAATTCTTGTAATTAAGATGATGTCCAAACAAATATTTATTGATATTTAATTTTTTTAGTATAAAATTAGCGTGTACGAATAGTGCCTAATAAAAAAAAGCTTTTATTTCAATAATATAAAATTTTATAAAGATATTATAAAAATGAGATATTGGAAAAAGTTACAAAATTCAATTATTAATTAATAAAATATTACAAAAATTAAAAAATGTCAGGAACATCAGAAAATAGTACAGCAAAGCTATTTAAAGAAATGGAAAATTATTTGAAATATAATTTATAAGTTCTTCCACCCCGTTCAGGAATAATTATTACTCATATCTCTTAATTGTTTTCTGTCAATAATGCAGTGACATTATCGAAATGACAGTTATATCCTCGAAGTGTTATTACCATAACAAATTCGCGCTAAAAACCTTTTTACTGGTTGAAACATTTATTATATTATATATACGGGCGCATAATTAGCATATAATTAAAGATCCGCAAGTATCCCATAAAACGTACAATCTAAGGCTGTAAACCAACATGACAACACATGTTTACAAGCCGAGTATAATAATTAATCTAACACGAACTATCGGATTTATAGATTATAAATGGCTTTTTGCGATTAATTATCGACTTACTGAAAACTCAGGCCTTTCATAACCATCGGAAAATTAACCAGATTTTAAGCATATCGGATAAAGCGTCAAATAATTAATGCGAAACCCGAACTTTGCGCATATGAAGGTTGTCAGATAAGACGGTCGATCTATCGACAGGAGAGACGGTCTCATTAAGCTAATGGAACTGTTCGTCATGAGGTATTTTTGCGTGAGTACGTGCGAATGGACGAAGTATCGAAAGAGAGAGAGAGAGAGAGAGAGAGAGAGAAGGAGGGAGAGAGAAAGAGGGGAGAGAGGAAAGAGAAGATGGTACGCGCAAGTAAGAAGAGAAGGAGGTAAACGAGGAGGAGGTCGACGCTACCGTGTCACTACCACCTGACGCCGGTAGCCAGTAGGTAATTACCTGTACCTGAACTCTCGACAAACTAAACTACCTCACGGCTTATGCGATATGACGGGGAGCCTGAGTACACACAAGCACCTTCCACCGCTTGCATAAAGGCAAGGTGGTTACACGGGGCGTCGTCGTGATATCCCACGGAAAAATCCCCTCGATAGTCTCGGTAACTGCCGCGAAGATGCCGGCAGGAAGATCACGAGTGGCGATTGCGAAAATAATGTTTGCCTCACCTCGATAACTGGAATCGATTAAGTAAAAAAAAAAAAAAAATAAGAATATATATATATAAACAAAACTTTGAGAATAAATCAATATCATTAAAGAAGGAGCATGGAAATCTATGCAGATTCTTATAATAAAAACAATTTTGAATACCATCAATATGCCATCACTTCATTTAATGACAAAAGAATAAATTCGATCTTATCATTAGGTCATCCTCTGTATGTATATTAATAATTCAATGTAAATAACGAATAATAAAATATGTACAAAGATACACCGTTTGCTTGTCGCTCGCATGTCATTTCGACTATATGAAAATTTTACGCAATAAAAAGCAAGGAAATCGCGAGGAGATTAATTTGACACCGTTATTCAGATTGAGTTGTTTGTGAATTTTAAATTGCAAACAATACTGAGAATGACCTGAATGGCTTTTATTCTTTTATTGTTAAATGAATTGATGGTATAAAGAATTGTTTTCGCTATTAAAACCTGCGTGGGCTTTCCTTCCTTAAAATTAAATAATAGAAAAATTTCCACGCAAAGTATAGCTGTTATTTTGATATGAATCGTAATTACGTGACAATCAGTGACCTTTCGGCTACAAGTTTCTTTCGCGCGACGTTCCTCGGTACGTAAAACGTACGATAAATCGTTACTTTCTAGTCGGTTTGTTAACAATTTGTCACACGCCTCTTTCTGTTATCTGTCGGCGAATTAATTTGCCGGTTGACGGGCGAACGGGTAGGACAGAATGTTTAATTGCGATCTGTAAATTCAGACGTAACATTTGTAACAATATTATTCGATTGTAATGCGCCATAAATATATGATAAACGTTGCAGGCTCTCTCCGCTAATGTTTATTCGCATACGATTTATTAACGTTGATGTCATTTTATGGGTGATAGCCGAACAAGTCAAAGTAAAACGCCAGACGTGGATTTAATTAATTACGTTGCTGCAAGCGTTTTCTTTACACACGCCTGTAACAAGTTCCCACCGAATTTATCGAATCGGAACAATTTTCTGTTCGTTTCTATTCCGAAGCCGATTAAATACAGACGAGTAAGCCGACAATGAATGGGACTCTCTAATGACGATGACTTTACGATACGAAATCATGGCGATGCATACATCTCTGTGATGCAACGATTGACATCTATGCGGGTGCAAGCATCCAGAATCCATCCATTTTCGAATCATGTCTCAATGCTCCGACGATTAAGTGGGCAACGCGATAAAACAAAGATTGATTATACTCAGGACGAAATTCGAACATGTACGGTGCTAAACGAAAGCGTTGACATAATGCGGTTGCTACTGTGAAATGATCTATTTCTCTAAAGAAAGTGGCAGAAAAATAATAATTTTGATAAAACACTTAATTTTTTATTTTCACATATAATTAAAAATTATAGAAATCAACATAATGAAATAAATACAATTACAAGAAAAAGTCAAGAACATCTTCCAAAAATATTTTCTTGGACAAAATTATTAGCACAACTGACAATTAATGTGTATTTATATAACACACCTTAACTGTCAGTTGTGCTAAGTTTGCACAATTTAGTATTTTCCATTAAGCAAGACGTCTGTTTTTTTTATTCCTGCACTAGACTGCACTAGAACTCTCTTTCTCGCTTTCGCTAAATATTAAACAATATATACCTGTTTTACTTGAAGTCCCAAAAGTGTACACTAGTTCAGTCACAGAAAACAGACCTAAGGAGAAACGTAAAGAAGTCCCGACATTTGTTCTTTGTATCGTTTAGTTTAGTTTTTAACTGAATTACAAGAAATAGTGGATTATTTTTCTGAAATAATAATGGCTGCGAACCGAGCCGGATGTTTATTGCAAAAATTTGTATAATGATTGTAATAAACGACGAAACAGACATTTAAATCTCTATATTACGCTTTTTCAATTTATTAACAGAAACAAATCATTTTGCACATCATATAAATAATATGAATATTGAACAGTTATACAGTTTGAAATATAAAAATTATGTCATTGATAAATCATAAATCTTACTTGAGGCGTTATCAAAACTTGGACACAAACCGGATTACTTTTTCTTCTGTGATTACATTAGTTTATGTCAATTTACATCATTGTAATATAAATATAAAGAGAGTATAAAAAGAAGTAAAATTTTTGTAGAAATAAACAGTTTGCTGCTATTTTTTTAAATACTGACTTTATTCTGTAATAACAATCTGCTGCACTAATGCTTTCGTTTAACACTGTATATAATTCTCGTGCTCTCTTCTTCCAGTCCAAAAAATTTCAGACCAGACTCGCGAACTCGCCACGCAATTGCGTATTCCTAAATAAAATTATAATTATAATTATGCACCCGATATAATAACGCAAATAATGAACGATATAATTATGTAAATAGATTGTAATGAAGTAATTAACAAATATGATTATTGCATCGAATAATGTGTTGCGGTATAATTATTCCGTTACTGCGGCAGGTAAATAATTGTAATATCAGTTGTCACACATATCTGATGTATGTATTATCATTTAATCTTGTCATAACAGTTAGCGTAATTTCGTCGTTAAAAATGTTTGAGAAAAAGAAAAAAAAATAGGAAGAAGATTAGATATGAGGGTAGTTCGAAAAGTTCTCGGCTTGACACAGAAATAACGCCACAAATATCAAATATACTCGTATATGCTATAATTTTAGATAAGTTTGATCCCGCCCAGAACTACTATTAAAATTTCAGATGCATTCATTAATTTCTTTGTTTCGCTCATGTAAAGCAACCAACGTTTGGTTCTATCATGGCAATGCACCCGCTCATACTTCTTCAATTGCAGTTACGATATTGTACGAGTATAAATTGCTCTTTGAATTGTTTCCATGCGCACCATATTTACTAGATTTAGTCCCCAGTAGCTTTTTCCTACTTCTAAACATGAAGCAAGGAAAAGATCCGTCTCAAATTAATCGATGAAACTAACTTTAGATTTCTGAAGATTTAAGAAATCATATACAGACGGTACAAAAAAAAGTAAGAATATCGTTAGAATAAGTATATTTAACTAAAAAGGGTTTATGTTATGAAAAATAAAAAAAGAAATATGTGTTCAATCATATAAGAATAGAATTTTTCGAACATACCCTCGTACATCGAACGTATGTTCGGAGAAAGACAGTAAGTCTTATTGGATCTCATTGCCCGCGAGTCCACATTTGTCAAAGTTCTCTGTGCATGTAGCCAAGGTTAAAGACCGTCGGCGTGCAAGAGCATGTGCACGACACGCGAATGTTTAATCAGCGTCGCGTTGTGATTGCACGCGACTGTCACTCAGCTGAACTTGTGACGAGTGCAATCTTGCCGGTTGCGCCGATGCAGCCGCGCGTCTTTCGTTCATATTGTCGCACGTGTGTGTGCGTGTGTGTGTGTGTGTGTCTATGTGCCCGTATGTACAAGAAACCTGGAGAGAAGGTATCTAGCTGGGCGATGGTACAGCCGCGCTGCTACCACTGTACCACCACCGCCACCA
>NW_017304438.1:4139250-4154374 GCF_001594115.1 Trachymyrmex septentrionalis | reverse complement strand
CCCGTATGTACAAGAAACCTGGAGAGAAGGTATCTAGCTGGGCGATGGGGTACAGCCGCGCTGCTACCACTGTACCACCACCGCCACCACCACCGTCGCCGTCGCTGCTGCTGCCGCTGCTGTTGCTGATGTTGCTATCCCTTCGGCCAGCTGTTACTTCCTGCAGCGGTTCTCCATCCTTGTCTCTCGTCCGTCGCCCCGCAGCCCGCTTCACCCTGTCCTCGGAAGCTTATCAGGAGAAACGCTCTCCTTCGCTGATTTCTTTTGATCGTGACGAGCATCCGCGGTACTCGATATCATCGAGCAAACGTTGGTCGTCATTTTTTTATCACAATAATGGATACTTTCCATTTGGTGACATGAATCGACACAAGTGTCGTTCCACCTTTGCTATTCACTAAACTGTCAAGAAAGATAGAACGATGTGTGTATCGACTTGTGTCACTAAATGGAAAGCACCTGTTATATAGCGATTAAATTGGATTGAAGTTGAAAACTCTGACGATCTCTCTCTCTCCGCGGATAATATAACGATTATAGCCGTGGAATCACTCAAAAAAGAAGTGTTTAATTTTTTGTCTCCGTTTTTCAAACACTTAAAGATATTTTAAACTTTTTTAATAAACAAAACACTATATGTTTGGATTTAAATCACACAGTGTTTTGTTTATTGAAAAAGGCTTGAAAAACGTCTTTAAAAAACGGAGACAAGAATAAAATTTTAATATTTTAAAATTAAACACTTTTTTTTTCACTGATGTCGTTTAAAAAATATCGAAAGAGTCAATCTGCATTTTCCACCTTGTATTAATTTTGCAAAAATCAGGTCCCTAATGCAAAATTTATTTTAATAACGCTTCGAGTAAACGTGACGTAAATATGATCTGCATGAAACTACTTGTAGCGTTTTCGGTTTTAGTTTTTTACAATATGAATGTCATAAATTTCGATGTATACGTGAAAGGAGACGTGTACTGTAGAAAATTTCGGACAATCGCGCGCCATTTTTCTGCAGAGCTCCGTTTGTCTTCGTCGCTAGTAGAAAATCAAAGTTTACCCATGTGGGTTGTCCTTGCGGACCATATGCGCGCGCGCGCACACACACACACACACACACACACACACACACACAAAACACACACACACGTGCGGAACAGCCACGGCAACATCTGAAGCGTCGCGGCTGCTCGATGCAAACTTTTCTTTGAGTTCTACTCGAAGATATCCGTTATCCATAATAATATCTACATATTCGAACGATGCACAATTTCATCCGTAAATCTGCGTCACGCGAGTCATTTGAATTTTTATATATTTTAGCTCGCACACCATTTCTAGTGCAAAAATGTAATCGTTCTACTTCCAGTTTATTTACAATCCATCAATCATATTGAAATTGCACTAACACTAGAAGTATCAATGTTTTTGTGTATCCATTATAAACGGAGAAACAAGCGAGTAAATTACTTTAAAATTAAAAAAAAAAGAGATGAAAAACGAAATATTTTATCAGTATAAAGAACATAATGATTGAAAAGTCAAAAAATTTCAGAATCCTTTTTTTTCGCAAGAAATATAATATTAATAAAAAAAAAAAATAGAAACGATCAATAATAATTGCCTGATTCTTCTAGTATTAAATATTGCAATAATGTTGCATTAAATATTGCAGTAATGTTGCTAAAGAGCTAGATATAAGTTCCATTAAATACAAAATAGATTTTCATGCTCATACGCGTACCGATATCTCTCGTGCATCAAATTGTTTCTCACTGAGGCTCTTTATTTCTTCGTAGCACGCATCACAGCCAGACATTCTGCAACGGTGAAGAAGTTCTCCGCAAACTATTACGTCAATCAACCGTTCCTTCCACGAGTTACTTTCGCCACACTGTTACTGACGTAAGCCATTCGCGCAATTAGTAGTTACACTTACAGCGATCCTTACTGTTTTCGCAGTTGCATAGAACTTCGTATGACTTCACAGAAGTATAAGATTGTTACACAAGTTTATGTGGCAATTTATTTCGCAAAATTTGCCATTGTACTACTTTTACAGTTTTTAAATCTCTATGAAATCAACAGTTATATATCCACTTGCAGAATTTTAATATAAATTAATACAGTCCTGACTTTTTCCTCTTCGAACAGAAGAGATTACAAATTTCTAAATACGTTTCTGAAAAGTGTCTTTTAGTGATTAGACATAAAGTTTTAAATGTAAACGTCTAGATATATATATATATATATATTCTGAAAATGAACTGTTTACTTGATAGGGGTAATTTTTAGGACAATGCATGTTAGTTAAAGCCGTTGTACCCTGATTTAATTTGAGTGAAACATTTTAAATTATAAACTACATATTTTATCTAACAACAATAAAGTGTATTGTAAACTTCACGGTTTAATTCGCGTTTCTAAATTTATACATATTGAACAAGTATCTATTTTCAACTTACTGTACGATAGCTTTAACTGTATCGCGCTTAATCGAATTCTATTAGACGTAGAACTTTAGAGTCTAATCTATCCAATAGTCCTTATCTATGAATCTGAGAAAAACGCTTCGAAATGATGATATCGCTCAACAAGTATCATCATTAACGTTGAAAGTACACCAAAAATTTTAATTTGAGATTTAATGGGAACTTTCCAGCAAGAGACACAAATTGACACGAGAGTCATCCTGTCCTTGTTCGATAATCAGTAAGGAACAAAAACAGAACGGCTTTCGTGTCGATTTGTGCCTCTGCTCGAAAGCTCCCTTCATTTACTGATATAAATGACGTACTGATTACGAAAGAATACACGCGGCTGCTAATCACAGTTGCTAACTGCAACTGTACCCAGATTAGCACCCGGGTTTACGCACTCGAGCCATACGCAAGGTTCCATTCCGCACGGGGCAAGGTGGTCTTCGTGGGCGACGTTCGACGGGGTACGAAGAGAGCGAGATCGATAAAGCGCACGTGCTCCACGCGGCTGAGAGTCCCTGGCTGGAAGTAAGTACGGTGGGACTCAGCTGTCGCCTCCTAATTGCCGGGACAATGCAACAGATGGCTTTGATCGCAATCCCTACCCACGGTCTTCCCGCTCTCGAATTCTCCTTCGTTCTCTCTCTCCCTCATCTCGAACAGAGCTCCCTTTTCTTCCGCCCCTTTCGCCGCTGCCGCCGCCGCCGCCGCCGTTTTTCTCGCATCCTTCTTCTCGCGGGCCTCCTCCCCGCCAATTCGATCCCGACATCTCGCGACTCCATGTGTTCGATTTCATCTCGCCGACAAGCGTACCACTTAAGTACTGAGGACGTCATCCTCGGATTTCATCCTGGTCACTGTTTCCGTCTGATCGGTTGCACACTTGAAAGTTAACGCGTCACGCGACGCCTAATGTCTTTTTTTAACTTAGCTAAACGCAGAGCAGGGAGAGAAGACGTATATGGGCCGTTCCCCTGAATTTTAATCAAAAATAATCGGACGTCTGTCCGATAAGTCTCTTTCTGGTTATGCCATAAATATCGAAAAACGCTAGCCGTGATTTAATTTCATTTCCTGTCTCTTTTCAAAAACAGAATTACACAAAGACAAAGGATTCAGCCTCGATTAATTTCAACTATTGCAGAAAATCAACTGTAAAAAATAAAAAAATAAAAAAAAATGTTAAATGGCCCAGTTAACGTTTATGGAAATGGAGCAGCCTCAGGACAATTTCGTTATCCTAAAAGACCATGTCAGTAATTAAATTAAACATCGCTTTCAAAGGGGCTTAACTACTGTATATTCAGTACATCTATAAAATTAAATAACGTCGTGAGATTTCGAAGCGCATCGCTAACTTATTCTCCCGTTAGTGCCCTGATACCGTGAGCCCTTCAGTTTTAGGAGAAGGTTCTCGGTAGCGAGAAGAGAGGCGGACGTAAACGCCGAGGACGAGCTCCAGGTCGTAAGCCGCACCCCGTAAGTACACGCGGTGTGCGGGTGACTATCGCGAAATACACCTCGAACGGCGTAGCGTCGGGGATGCCCCGGCAGTGCGGGCGGATATGATATCAGCCCCGAGCAGAATCCCAGTGGAAGTGTCGGACGTGCCTTATCGCGTCTGGACCAGGCAGTCAGGCGGCGCACAAACCTAACCGACACACACCGGGCCAGCCAAGTTGACTGACTGCTCGCAGGAGTTTCGCCATCATCCCCCACGGATGCTCTCTCTCCCTCTTTCCCTCTTTTGCCTTGGCCTGTGATCTCTTGCATTACGCTTCCGCATACAAATACACCACGCGTGCACATGTATGCTCCTATGCACCTAAATTCGTACTAAAGACCGCGATAGACATATACAAAGCCCCCAAGCCCATTAACTATCAATGAAATAATGATAATGTAAAATAGAGTTTTTCTTTTCATTTCTTTCTAATTGGGAGGTTGTGTTTTTGATACGACGAGAGTTTCTATTACATTTTTTTTTTAAAGGATTCGAATCCAAGCGAAGATAATATTTTTGGTAATAAAATTATTTGAAGATTTCAAGATGCTTATCAGCATCAGATTATTAAGATTTTTCTAGGACGTCTGTGAACATCAATATTATTGAATTGCTCAATTTCATTTGTAACATTATTATACTCTAGTTCTAGGTTTGCATTTCAAGGCTGAAATTAAATTCGACATGTACAGTTTGTACATGATTGAAAACATGTAGGGTAGGTAGTCCAACAGTACACTATGAACCATTGCGATGTTTCTCGTAAAGCGACGTTATCAGATTGTGCTGCTATCAGCGACTCGCATTTGAACTCCTCCTCGGCTCTCCAGTCGACTGACAGATCGCGTCAAGAACGGCCATGCAATGTCATATTTTAAGAATTTTGGGTTGCAAAGTAAGTTTTTTTCATAAGTTTTATGCATTTTTTATATTTTTGTTGTTATACCTATCATTTTTTTCATTGTGCAATAGTTTTGTGTGCACATTTGGCTTTATTATTCTGTAAGCAACTTTTTCTATTATATTATTTTACCACACATTATTTAGGAGATTATCGTGGAAAAGTGGTTTACAATGAATTATTTTGACGTAGTGAACAATAAACTATGATATATTGTAGACCACACAACCTTTTTTACGATAACCTTCCAAATAATAATCCATTGTAATAATTATTTAGAATACGGCCCTTCTCCCTCCTCCTAAAATCTCAATAAAAATATACTCATTTGACGCGTTTTCACTCGAAACGAAAGAAAAAAACGCGGTGGTCGGCCTTGTGAATCCTCATAATCACCTTATAATTATCTATTTTATAAATAAACATTTTAAAATATAACAAAACTAAAATAACCCCAATAATTCGCAGTATAAAACATGTAGTTTATTATTAAAAATAGCATAGTTCATTGTATATTTTTTAAATAATCAAAATTGTGGCTAAATTGAAAAAATAATTTAAAAGTTGTTGTTTACAGTAGCCAACTAAATTCATAAACTGTATGCCAAAACTCAGATCTTCAATTCAATAATTGAAAGAGATATAAGCTCTCTGAAATTTACGTGGTTCATGGTGGTTGTTGGACCACTTATCCTAGTATAAAAATTCATACTGAATTATTTAAACATTAAAGATGAAGCTTAATCGTTTAGAGTCTTTATTTCCCCTATTTGTTTTGTAAAGGATTTTTTAATCATACATTAATCGAACGGCACACCTCGCATCGACACGTCTATGACGATTTTCTATAGCGTTGCGTCAACAAAAAGCGATCCTGAGACGAGCAAAGAGGACATGAGAGAGAACCAGCGCTCGGACGCGCGATGACGGGCTTTGATGTGCCAGAAGGGGCTTTTTTCCTGAGCCCCGGTTTCCAAGTTAGCTGCGGGCTCGCCGCTCGTCTAGATAACCGGCTCGGGCTGAATGTACGATTCGAGCGAGAGCGCGTGGACTGGATATACGGGTACCGCCATGCAATATTCCGAACTAATGTACGACGCGCCCACAGCGTGGGCTCTCGCGCGGACATCGGCGAGGTCGTTCCTTTTAATTTTCAGTTTCGAGGATCGGGGTCAACTTCCGGGGACACTCGTTGGGAAAGAGCGTCACACGATCTGCCTAACTAGGTTCATTGGTCTTTGAAGACTTTTCGGAATTATTAAATTAGAGCCCATGTTTTTAACACTGCAGAAGTACCGAATGGTAGCATAAAATAGGACGGTTTTACTAAAATATCTAAAAATTTAACCACATTCAGATCTAAAAATAATTTTGTTAGACTATCAAATTAATTATGTAGAATGCTCAAACTGATTTCTAGAATGTCAAAACTTTTTACGGCATTGATTACGATATCACTTGAGATTTCTGCGTGATTATTTTAATAGTCCAATAAAACTATTTTTTTAAAACTATATATACTTAAACGTTCAGATTTCAGAAAATTGTTTTTGTTCTTTATTATTGAAAAAATTCTAAAATTTTTTAACTTTTCAATAATTGTCTTTTATGCTAATAAAATATTCGGTTTATCATCTTTTTTATTTTTATAATAATTTATTCACTTAATTCTTTTAGTGAATAAAAATGTTGATACTTACCAGTAATAAAATGTTGACAAAATGTTGGAAAAGAAATTATATATATAGGAAATTATATATGTAGGCCAAGGCAAATCGAATCAATAAACTTTGAGACTCAGTCGTCGGTTTTTTATTTCAAACAGGCTAGTTACTTTTGTGTTGTATAGAACTGTTGTTCTCTGCATCGTAAAAACAATAGACAAAAGTTCTATACATTTCAAAGCTTATATTGATCCGATTTCGGTCTATTTTATATATTTTAAAGTTTTATTTTATACGTCTATTGTTTTCGTATTAAACTTACAAACTTTACATAGGTTTACGTATAATTTACACAGTAGTTTTGTTCGCTCGAATTGAAATTTTATTAATTTCTACGATTTTCTGTTACCTGTATCCATTTTAATTAAAAAACTTAATAATTTCGCCAGCAATTTAAAATTGGCTGTCGCATGGCGATCTTGGCAAGTGACAGATTGTAAGCGACAGCATGACGACTGACAGCTGCGCTAAGCACGGAAATCCGCGTTAAGGATGAATAAAAAAAATAATGTACCGTGATGCGAATCTGAAATTAGATAAACTGCACTTATACCGCACCTGTGCGCTACACCATCGACACGCTCTCGAACGAGAAACGTCGATATCCCGAATTAATAGAATAGCGACCTCCTGCTAGTTCGATTCAGCTGGGTACCGAGCGATTTGTTTTTTCCGGTCGTGCGATAGATCAAATAGACTAGAGTGGCCACGTTGTTAATTTTCAAACGACACGTGTCACTCCGCCGACGCGTTATTACAATATATTGCCGACTGTGATGGAAGTGAAGAGGATATTAACAACTCTGAACGTCAGGTATTCTACGCAACGAGATACTTCGAATCATTAGTGACCGTGTCACAATTAAACCTGAAGCAATAATGATACGTAATCATTCGCGTGTTAATAGCGATTAAAGTTTCATATATTTCAATTTCGATCCCATTTTATGCCTTTTAATGGAGTAAAAGGATTTTCTCCCATAACCACATATCACGAAACAACAGTCTACTTAATTCCATTATGTCACGTCAAGAATCTGTCAATATGTCAGTTTACATTTTGCAAAGCATGACATTATACGAAACTAGACTGTGGCAAGAAATCGATAGGTCAATGTAAATTGATATTTACACATTAGCAAGTAGGTTGACCTAATCGATTGTCTTCCAAGAAAGTAGAAATTCGTTTATAAAGATATTCGTCTGCATTAGAATATTAGAAGCTTCCAAAAAGTGAAAACTATCCCAAAAACGATATTAATATATTTTAATAAAATACAATTTTTTTCAAGATAATCGACTTTCATGTATGAGGATCGATATTATTTCAAGGATACGTGGAAAGCACCTATCGAGTCACTGTTTCTTTGTCACGCAATCGATATCTTTTCAACGACACTGAGAGAAAAGCGTTTGTGACTGTACACATAATTGCAAAAATTGGTAAAATAATTATAGTTAGGAGCTCTATTATTATATAGTTATTATTGCTACAATGTTGGTAAAAAATAATTATATATTTACAATTTTATATACCAAGAATGAATATGTATTGACAAAAATTAGTACTAAATTTTAATAAATATTTGTTTGCCAACCGAACATTTACGTATAGTAAATAAATATTTACTCAATAAAAGAATGATTGTTAAATCAAATTAATTCGGTTTTTGTACCGAATAAATATACTTTTATATTTATTAAATATTTAGTTCGTTATTATTCAAACAAATGATTTACTAAAATTTAGAATATTTTTTTCAGTGTATTTTTCTTGAAAATGATTATAATTTTTAGTTGTTTTTTTAAATCCTAAATGTCGTTCTCTTGCATCACTTGAAAAGTGACATAATCGAAAAATATGATTTTCCAGTTATCACTATGAATAACTTTGATAAAAGATTACTCTATCAATCATTAAAAATAAACTAATTTAAGTTCTCACAATTCGTTCGCCAAATATAACATAATCACATTATGTGGAATTAATACTTGAATATATTAAAAAATTCAACGCAGGGTGTGTTTCCAATAAAAATACAAAATGTTTTTTACTGTGTACTCACCCTTACTCTTAGCCTTGAGCTCGAGGTCGACTGGAAAGGAGTCTACGGTGTTGGAGATGGTCGTCGGTGGATGGCAAATAATGCTGGATGACTGCAGAGCGGGGGTGGCGGTGGCGGCGGCGGCGATTATCGCCGTGGTGGTCGTGGAAGGATTCGCGTTCACGGTGGAGACGCCGTTGCTGTTGGTGACGGTCGTGGTGATCGCCGTCGCGGGCGAAACGGTGAGCGTCGCGACGGTCGCGGTGGTGGCCGCCGACGTGGACGACGGCGAGGCCTGCTGGTAGCCGCAACATTCCTTCGTCTCTTCCTTGACCTTGATCTTGTGGAGGATCGTCGTCGTTGCCACTCCGCCCTCCACTTTCAATCTCGCGAACCGCTTTCTCACCTGCGGGCGGCGGCATAAATTATATGCAAATTGCTTTCACGATGGACCTTGGGACAGTTTCTGGGACAAGCGATAACTAAGAGTGATAACATAATTAACTCTTTAATACATATAATGATTTTCCGGTCCTTTACATAATAGGATCGTTTGTATGTGAATTAATTTTTATTACTTTTATACGTATACGAAAAGAATTATTAAATGATTCTTACATATACTTTAATATCTTTAATAGAAAGTATTTGTAAGATTGCTTTTTTGGTACACACGATTGGATCATTTCTTGTCCCATATTTCTTTTCTTCTAGAAAAACTAGAAGTAATTAATTATAACTGAATATTATATATATTCAATTTTGTAAAATATACAACTTTAAATACTTTCTAAAGATATTAAAGTACATTTAAGAATTATTTAATATTTTTATTTGTTAAAGTAAAATCAAAAATTAACTCGGGACAACCCATCGTGTGTAATAAAAAGGTAAAAAAAGAAAAGGTAGAGATTATTATTTAATCAGATGTTCCTAGTATTTCAAGGGAAAGAAAAAAAAACACCAGAAAAATTTAAAAGAGAAGAAAATAGTAATGCGCGCGCAGAAGTTATCTTATAATATATAATTTTATTACTTTCTCTTTCTATCTTTTATTTTTTTTTCTCTCAAGAAAGATTTACAAGAATTTCACGTCATCAAAATATTATAATCGAAGATTAATAGCTTTTTCTATCAGCGACTTCCGCGAACGTGCCACCTGCCTTTGATCAGGTTTCGGGTCGACGCGGTCGCGACGACATACGGAAAAACGAGCAAGGAGAGATCGGGGCACCTATATGCACGTCATCGCGCGTGCACACGATTCATATTTGATTGATTCCATTTCATGAGAGCGTCCCGCCGCGCCGGCCGCATGTTTCGTCTACGTGCCCGGCGAGACGAGATCGTTGCCGCGCATACCGATGGCCGTTTTAATGGAATGTACGAACGTTAGTTTTACAAACCAACAAAGATCTGTCACGGCACGGAAGCACGAAATTATTGGGGATCCGCGAACGCTGCCGTCCATAACTGATCGCGTCCCCCCGTCATTTTTGGCTGAACTCGCCTACAAATGGACCATCACGTAAAGCCTCCGCAAATGTTCGCCGAACTGGAGAGAGTACACGCCATGAATCGCGAATAATTTTTCGCCTATGCATATTTTTTACTGGAATAGAATTTTTCGTTTAAAAACTTGATTTTATTAATCTTCAATGGACGCATTTAAACCTTCTTTTAAGCGAGAAGATTAAAAATTGAATTTTCAAATCTGTCAAAGCCGTATTGAAGTAAATCTTTAGGTAGCCTAGTAAATTGGAACGTCGTTTACTCCGGATTTGTACATTATATAAATTATTGGAAAAAATACTTTGAAAATATTTTTTTTTCATTACAAAATATACTACACTCTCAATACATCTGTAATAACGTTATTGAAAGATCCGCAATTCCCACAAACTAATTTCGCGTAAATGTTACAAATGGGTGTTTTAAGTACTTTACAGTATTAAGATTTTCATAGCACGTGGCCTCCAGTGAATCGCATGCCGTAGACAAATTCAGAATTAAATAGAGAATAAGATTTCCTTATTAAATTTTCGAGCAATCGAAAGTAACTCTTATAGAAATCTAATATTAGCCAATTTAAACTGAAAGGCAGTAATTAATTACTTATATTAGATATTAAAATCATCGTTACCCTTTTAATATTTCAAATAAATAATTAATCATTATTTACTTCCAGTAATAAATTATCCAATATTAAATTTCTGTAACAGAAGAGCTTTCGATAGATGGCCTTTCTCGCGCCATTTTTAATTTCTTACTGCAATGTTTCTTACCGCTCTGATGTTTGCCGGTCACAAACACGCGCAAAAGTCGTAAACATTAAGTATAAAGATTTACATCGGCTTGACAAGTGGTACCGCAGTGTAATACTACACCCCCGTAAGCGTCTTGCGTTTTGTACGCAACGTTCTTGCCGCGTACTTAGTTTCTTTTCTCCGCCTACGCTCGCGGTTCCTCTTCTTTTACCTCCTGCTTACGCTGCAAGATCTCGTTTCATATTTATTACGGTAATCGCGTTACTGGGACTTTTACGACTCCACGCCGACAGCTACGTCCAGCATTAAAAGTAGTCGAACGTTCCGATCCTTTTTTCATAATTCCGCAAGAACTGCGCGCAAACAAATCTACGGACTACGAATAAATTTACCCACGAGTTACTGTCGCAATTTCAGATCGTTAATACTTGCTTTTCTTGCAAAATATGCGATGAAATATCCGCAATAATAAGAGAGTACACATATTGTATACAAATTTAATTTTTATTCTATTAAAGTAGACAATTTTATTTGGAAAATTCAAAAAAAATTCAAATACTTCAATGTAAACTCAAAAAATTTTGAAAAATTGACCAATTTTAATTTTTTTAAACAGACAGAGATATGTTATTTTAATTTAAATATAATTATACTACTGTCTTGTTGAATTCTTTGTTTCTGAGAAACAAATGCTATTGATCCAATTGAAATCTATATTACGAGCTGTCACTAACATAAGTAATTAATTCATATATATTTTTATTGACATAAAGGCCTTGATTATTGAAACAATAATTTATGTTAATAAAAATATACATGAATTAATTACTTATGTTAGTGACCGCCTGTAATATAGACTTTAATTGAATCAACAGCATTTTTTTCTCAATGTATGAGCATATAGAATTATTAATATATATTATGTATTACAATTCTATTCATCATAATTAGACTTCTTCGAAGAAATCTTTCTGATAAATAAAATTGATACACTTGTATACATAAAATGCGTGTTATACCGGATACAATAGTGATATCTCAGGCAAAATCACATGCGTCGCTATTGCATTTCGAGCATGTGTCATTCGGTATCCGAAGACAAAACCATATCACCGGAAACGATATGGCTGTAAAGAAATTAAATGGCACTCGTTGAATGAAATAATCATATAACAAACGATTCAACAGCTGCCTTTTACTGACTGTACATTGGATTATAGTAATCAACCTTTCACTTTGCGTGAAACTTTTACGTGCATACTTAAAAATCGATTTTTTTATCTTTCTCTTCCTTTTTTTCTAAAGGAAGAAAAAAGAAAAATAAATAACTTCTCCCTACGATCAATTGATAAATTTAAAATAAACAAAAAGAATAATAAAAAAAATCTTTCAGTCGTATAATAAATGTTACATTAAACGATTACAATACAACGTTTAATCGATGACATTAGAATGGTAACGGCAGACATTCGCGTGATCGTATCTTTGATTTATGAAAAAAGTTAGGCGCTCTCTCGTGCGATTTATAACGTCGCGTATGTATAAATCGATTTAGGGCCGGGCGATTTGCATGAGCTCCGTAATATTTTCGGTTCGACGCGAGCAAAATTACACGGGAAGGGAAATTAAATGGCACGAATGCGGAAACGGGAGTAATCTTTAAGATCCACGTGGCGCACCGCCCGCCGTTCCTACCGGATGGAATTTTATTTTATTGACGCGCGCAGCTCTGGCAGCAGGCTGCCTTCGGTGCCACATGGTCCCGTTATTAACGTGAAATGCAAACGAGCCCTTCGTTGCGTCCAAGAAACGGCCGCACGGATGACTCGCTATAATTTTTCGCGCGAAACTGCATCGCCAAATGCCGTCGGGTTTTACCGTGTACGTAATTGCGCTGGGAAATTCGGCGCGAACCACCGTTCGGTTTCCGCCAAATCGCGCAATGTGTTTTGTGAATAATAAAAACTCCGCGTTGATAATAAATTCGTACATCCGATTTTATTGCAACGTAAATCTACTCGTAATTTTTACGTCAACTGGGTGATTGTTTCAGTTCGTGATGAAGTATAGAACATACGCTAAAAAAAATGCTAAATTTTAATAAATATTTACCAAATGTAAACATATATTTATTTTTGATACATTAATTTGACTTAAATATTATCCTTTTTATTGAGAAAATATTTATTTATTGTAAATATTTACTTAATAATTTAGTTAGTATTATTAAAAAAACATATTCATTAAGATTTGGTAAATTTTTTTTAGGGTAGATCAAAAAGAAGCCCAATAAAAAATCCGTACAACAAAGAGGTAAACAAATTTTTGTCTAAATATAAGAAATTGTTTAATTTTAAAATGTTACGAAGAAAAAGGTATAATGAATTTTTCATCCGATGCTTTTATTGAGTTTGCAAATTTGAGATTGATGCGATTATAAATAATCGAAATCACTCACACATAACTTCAATTTAATCTAATTATATAGGTAGTCTAATTATTCAATTACACAAAAAATAATAAAGGATGTTCTGACACTGCCCATTACTAATTACTATCGGACAATAAAAGCGTCAACAGCCCATATTCTGGTCACGTAACAACGCTCTCTGATTCTTCTACGGCCGTTCATCAATCAATCCACCCCCGTGTTTCGCGTGGACGATGGAAAAAAAGGTTGCGCTACGCAGTTCCGACGGATTTACGCACGGAACAATTCGCGGTCGCGACGTGTCGGTCTTTATTGTGACAGATGGTCACCATAATTTTAATTGACGCCTTCTTCTGTTGTTACAGTTGTCCGCAAATCGCTCGCCGCATATACGCAAGTGTTATAGTATTTGCGGCCTTCTGTCATCTCCCATGACATATATCGCTATGATAGGAACGAACAAAATCCGTCCGTTGATCGATGAAGTAGTAATACTATACCTCTGTAATAATATTATATATGATATATTACAATTGAAATACCTAAGCCTTTCACACAGAAGTAGTATTACTACTTCATCGATCAACGTACGGATTCTATTGTAATATTATATAATATGTATATCAAATAATATTATATATATTATTATACGATTTAATAATTCTCGATTTATTATTAATTATCGCGGTAAAGAATAAATTCATTAAAAAAATATCGTAACAATGATTTTACAATAACAATCTTCTTTGCGTATTTTATAATTACCAATAAACGAAAATTGTTTTTACGCTCCACTAACTATGTTTTGCTCTAAAGGACATTTTTATCCTACTTTTTTATTTAACAATCTTTTTTATAAAATTAGAAAAATATGATATTTAAGAAATAACCGTGTATTCTATTTAAAAAAAAAAAAAAGAAGAAACAGTTTGTAAATATCTGTTTGACAAAATTAAAAACGTTTTTAGCGATCTCTAAAAGAATCTGTCGATCGACCAAAACACGTATTTAATGAAAATACATTTTGCGCGCAAATATTGGTCTCGCAGCAACGACAGACACATTTCTGATACAAATTAATTAAAACATACTTACAAAGATGCGAAATATTTGTCGAAGCAAATAGCGGACAAAGACAATCGTACAAAACATCGTTTTATGTACGATTTTATTTTACGATTTTGTATTATTTGTGAAAAAAAAATTAATGTGATATCTTAAAAGATCGCGTGAGTAATTCAGTTGCATTCAAAGCTGCACTTTACAGCATAAAACATTCCTCTAACAGCAGCATCTCGCTTAATTGCCTGGCTTAACGCTTGAAATAATTTGATTTTCGCCATTCGTTTGTGTAAAAGGATATTTATTTTTCTTTTGTTCATAACCATCATGCAGCTGTCTGTTACACAAAACTTTGGTTAAATGCGGAGTATAATTAAAAATTTGTTATTGTGAAGATAACGTTGCGGTATGATGTTGATATGCGCATATAATCGATTTATAAAGTAATACGTTAACATTAAGTTTTTAATCTTTAAGGCCTGAATTTTCATTTTCTGGTTAATTTGTGGTTAGGCTTAACTTGATGTTTTGTCTAATAGGCTTCATCTATGATGACGTCACGGGACGAAACATCAAATTAAATTTAATCAAATAAAAAAATTAGGCCTAAGTAGGTGGATGATCACGCAATTTTAACGTGCGTTATATTAAATTATCTTAAAAATCTTGTTCCAGAAAAGGAAAATGAAAAGTGTTATTCGAAAATCTTATAA
>NW_017304438.1:4138785-4139150 GCF_001594115.1 Trachymyrmex septentrionalis | reverse complement strand
CATATGAATAATATTATTGAAAAAAAATATACAAAAATTAATTTCTTTGGGAGGGGGGAGGGTCTTCTGAGCTTCTACTTAAAGGATAAAGAAACGATTGCATCTTTCGACGCTCGAATGCCTGATTTCGCAATTTAGCATGAAATAGGGTCGAGGTGATGTCGAGGGGCGAAGGAGGGAGGAGGGAGGGGGAGGGGAAGGATCAATTGTCGTGCGTCCAGAGTGCCCCGCAAGTGTTTTCGTAGATAATTATATCTGCGACATCGTGCAAGACGCGCAAACGTCGGGGGAACGCAATTAACTTGGATGTCACCTGCGATCGATCGTCACCGAGAGGTGTCCCTCCTTCCCGGGTTCCGTTCCTC
>NW_017304438.1:4138118-4138685 GCF_001594115.1 Trachymyrmex septentrionalis | reverse complement strand
CCCCCCCCCCCCCCCGAGTGTCGTTAAGGTGAGCTTTGGCCCCCGACTTTGCCGGAGAGACGCGCGTCTCCGGAAATTCGTTAAGACGCTTAGTTAAGCAAACAAGAGCGGTGCCGCTGCGAGGTGATATACGTGCCGCGGCAGAAAATCCGCGGCTCTGCCGCTCGTAATTGCGCGCAGCTGTGGTTACGCGCGGCGCGGATGTAAAAGCTTCGCCGTCACTCGCGTTACTCGCGAATTGCATTACCGCGCTAACGCCAGGTTCCGCTTGGACATTAGAGCCGTCCCCCCCTCCCCCTGACTTCTTTTTCCATTCTTTGTTCTCACGGGATGCCGACGATCAATTCTCGGTCTCTTTATAGAAGAACCAAGAGTGGGATGGGCATCCGCGATAAACTGCGTTTAATAACGTCGGCGTACCGAATTAATTTTATTAATTATACTTGCAATCGATGTAATTATAAACGGCATTTATTGTCGCGAATAATATTACAACGACTGTGGGCAGTATTTAATTATTGTTATATTATTATAATTGCCAACGATCGCCGGTAATAAGCAAGAACA
>NW_017304438.1:4136715-4138018 GCF_001594115.1 Trachymyrmex septentrionalis | reverse complement strand
CCCCCCCCCCCCCCCCCCCCCCGATATTTCCCTCAGTTCTCCAATTGTGCCATTTGCGAATTTCGAAATAAAGCGGAAGACCCACCGGGGATGACGACGACTCTATCAAACGTTTCGCTAAATTCGCTCCACTTTCAATGGCGGCGCAAGAAAGGAGAAAAAAGTACCGGACAGGCCAGCGCAGCCGATGGGAAAAAGCGGCATGGATGAAAGAGAACGAGAGAAAGATAAATAGACAGATAGATAAATAGATATATATAGATTTATCTCACTCTAAGTGAGAAAGAGAATTACAAAAGAAAAGAAAATTATTTATTAAGATATAATTTAAGTGATTCCTTCATTTTATTTTATTCTTCTATAAAAATTTCGTTACTAATTTCAATCATTGTATAATATTCTTACTCAGACAACGTGGAAATTCTCTTTGTTGCAAGCATAAAAAAAATTCACAATAGAGTTGATGTAATACAAAATATAAATTGACACGATACAAAATGTAAGTTAATGTAATACAAAGTGTAAATTAACACAATATAAAATGCAAATTAATATGACACAAGATGTAAACTGTCATTAATATAATAAAAAAATATAAATTAATCCGCAGTAAGATATTCCTTTTTCAACACACACAAACCGGGCCATTGTGCTCTCTAAAATCTTTGGAGCGAAATCTAATTCTAAAGAGTGACAAAAAGTGACAATGAGTCGATGTTGAAAAAGAGTGACTCAAGTATCAATTTTAAGGAATAGGATTTCACTTTTTAGAGTCAGAAAAAATTTCCACTTTGCAAGATTTTAGAGAGTACGCAACGTGACGTAGTGAACGACGTCTTCTGGAACGTCCCCATCCGCGTGAAAGAGAAAGAAGGGAAATGAAAGGGGAGGAAATCTGGAGGCACAGGCGAATAATCGTGGATCGATCGCGACCACGTTTCGGCGGAGACGACTTCGGCGTCTCGCGGGCTTATGTTTATACATATGTCCCGCACATGGTACGGTGCCCCCGAAGAGGAGGCGGCCGCGGCGGCGGGTGGAGACGTACTCTGAAATTTCCAATATTAGAACGGCCAGGCGAGAGGCAGGCCAGATGTCTACCGTACTGACTGCCGAGAGCGCGCGCGACGTGCGTTTAGCATGGTTTCATTACAAAAATGTCACGCACAGAGCCGCGCTGCGACGCGACGCGACGCGACGCGACGCGACGCGACGCGTCGCGCCGCTCCACGTCCCGCCGCTCCACGTCCCGCGCTCTCGCGCTGTCGTCGTCGACCTCTCGACGATACGTTCGTTCGCTCCT
>NW_017304438.1:4119516-4127587 GCF_001594115.1 Trachymyrmex septentrionalis | reverse complement strand
CCCCCCCCCCCGATATTTCCCTCAGTTCTCCAATTGTGCCATTTGCGAATTTCGAAATAAAGCGGAAGACCCACCGGGGATGACGACGACTCTATCAAACGTTTCGCTAAATTCGCTCCACTTTCAATGGCGGCGCAAGAAAGGAGAAAAAAGTACCGGACAGGCCAGCGCAGCCGATGGGAAAAAGCGGCATGGATGAAAGAGAACGAGAGAAAGATAAATAGACAGATAGATAAATAGATATATATAGATTTATCTCACTCTAAGTGAGAAAGAGAATTACAAAAGAAAAGAAAATTATTTATTAAGATATAATTTAAGTGATTCCTTCATTTTATTTTATTCTTCTATAAAAATTTCGTTACTAATTTCAATCATTGTATAATATTCTTACTCAGACAACGTGGAAATTCTCTTTGTTGCAAGCATAAAAAAAATTCACAATAGAGTTGATGTAATACAAAATATAAATTGACACGATACAAAATGTAAGTTAATGTAATACAAAGTGTAAATTAACACAATATAAAATGCAAATTAATATGACACAAGATGTAAACTGTCATTAATATAATAAAAAAATATAAATTAATCCGCAGTAAGATATTCCTTTTTCAACACACACAAACCGGGCCATTGTGCTCTCTAAAATCTTTGGAGCGAAATCTAATTCTAAAGAGTGACAAAAAGTGACAATGAGTCGATGTTGAAAAAGAGTGACTCAAGTATCAATTTTAAGGAATAGGATTTCACTTTTTAGAGTCAGAAAAAATTTCCACTTTGCAAGATTTTAGAGAGTACGCAACGTGACGTAGTGAACGACGTCTTCTGGAACGTCCCCATCCGCGTGAAAGAGAAAGAAGGGAAATGAAAGGGGAGGAAATCTGGAGGCACAGGCGAATAATCGTGGATCGATCGCGACCACGTTTCGGCGGAGACGACTTCGGCGTCTCGCGGGCTTATGTTTATACATATGTCCCGCACATGGTACGGTGCCCCCGAAGAGGAGGCGGCCGCGGCGGCGGGTGGAGACGTACTCTGAAATTTCCAATATTAGAACGGCCAGGCGAGAGGCAGGCCAGATGTCTACCGTACTGACTGCCGAGAGCGCGCGCGACGTGCGTTTAGCATGGTTTCATTACAAAAATGTCACGCACAGAGCCGCGCTGCGACGCGACGCGACGCGACGCGACGCGACGCGACGCGTCGCGCCGCTCCACGTCCCGCCGCTCCACGTCCCGCGCTCTCGCGCTGTCGTCGTCGACCTCTCGACGATACGTTCGTTCGCTCCTCTCTCTCTCTCTCTCTCTCTCTCTCTCTCTCTCTCTCTCTCTCTCTCTCGCTCTCGCTCGCTCTCTCTCGCTCTCGCTCTCTCTTTCTCTTCTTCGATCTCATTCTCTCATTCTCTTGCTGTCGTCATCGCGGAGCTGTCGACCTGATCTTGGAATGCGACGAACCAGCAGCCGTCGCCAATTAACGCGTTCAGTAGAACCGTCCGCATGAGACATCCCTGATGAGATTATTGGTCGTCGAAGGGTGGCATCCTCTCAGGATGATTGGTAGAGTTACCGATACTCTTTTAACCTTCTATCCTTAGACACGATTAGGTCATTCATGTCCCGCACATTTGTTTTCGTATAAAGACCAGGCATATCAAGTAATTAGTTATAACATTTTTTATGTGCAATTTTAAGACACAGCCTTATAAATTCTTTCTAAAGTTGTTAAAGTACGCATAAAAATCACTTAATAATTTTTGTATATACGTTAAAGTGATAAAAATTAATCCGGGACATGAATAACTCGTGTGTAGTAAAGAATTAGAAAATCATTGAGTGCATTAAGAGTTAAGATATAAGTATTTTTTTTTAAGTCGTAAATCTTTTGGACATTAATTAAAATTGTCTAAAATTATATTAATAAGAATTGTCAATAAAAAAATTATATAGAATAGAAATTTTATTCTATTAAATACCTACATTTATCGCATAAAAAATATACTCCTTCCTTCCGCCTCCGAATTATCATCTCTTTTTTTTTTTAAATGTACATATATACTTTTTTCTTGTAATTCAAATATAATGACCCTAATCGCGTGCAGCCCATTGCACTTCGACTCAGTTTTTTTTATTTCGTTCGCATCAGTTCGCGTACTTGCGTGATAAATATGTTTATACGTGCTGGTTCGATATGTGACGATTAATTTTTAATAAGAATCAAAACAGATCACTCGTACCGTTCAACGTTAGAACTTGCGATCTTCAATTCCTATTTTCGTTTCATCGATTTTACGAATTATAAAATTCCCAACACACGAAAAGAGAACAAAGAAAGTAAGCCAGCAAACGAGAGAGAGAGAGAGAGAGAGAGAGAGAGAGAGAGAGAGAGAGAGAGAGAGAACAAAACGAGCAAAACGGTAAATACTTCGCTCTTTGGAGTCGACGTGAAACCGTTACATCGTTAATGGTATCGAAGCTTTACCTCGCGAAGGTTCTGCTTGGTTTCATTACAAAGATGTCATGCGCAGGTACGTCGCAGTTATACCCGCTTTTGACGTCCCGCTCGCGTTGTATACACACTTGGCGTTAAACCGGAACGGCCACGGTGCGCCAGGAAAATTATGAAATGCTAAAACGAAAACGAATTTCGCGGGACCGAATATCGTTCCGATATTTGCAATTAACTCTTTTATTTCGCCCGCGACACACGCGCGTTCCCAGCTAGCGTGCGAGCGATAATATATATATTCCCAGTGATCAAAAATATCGGTAACTTTTCCCGTAGTCCGAACTGCGGAAATCCGAACTGCGCCCGACCTAATCCCGACGATAAAAAAATCTGCGCTTTCAATTAACGAAGCGGTTTGTCCCATTTACCGGGTGTATCGGGTTAGCGGGGCACAAACGCGTTAAACGAACGAACTTTTTCCACGGGACTAACGAGAGGATAATCGAGGACGTCATCGTGTGCGCGGATAATTAATCACCGCGCTGGTCCATCAACATTCGTCACCCTACGTTTCTACACAGTTTTATCTTTTAAATAGTCCGCCACGTGGCTAAGGCGATCCCATGACTGATGTTGGTTCGGACACGCAGTATTAATATATAAACAAAAGTCGCAAATTACACATAAGTTTGTAATTAGACATCCGTTTATAAATCGCTTTAAAAATCGACATAACTTGCTGATATTTTCGTTCCTTCTTCGTTTTCCTTATTACATATTTAAGCATTCGACATTATTATCGTCTTATTATGTTAATATTATTATTGGCTTCGTTTTATTCGCACTCTCTTTCGTTATGTCGAGAAATTTCCATTATAGTTTTTTAGTTTTATAATTTAAAATAAAAGTAATGAAGACCAAGTATAGATCTAAACATATTCTTTTCATTTAACAAAGTAAGTATACATTTTTGTGACGGACTACATCTTATATTGCTTCTTTTTAAAATTTTGTTTTGAAAAACAACATTGGCGGCTTAAACAAAATCAAAGTTGACTTTTAGTTAATATATTATTCAAAATAGAAGAAATACGCGAGCATTCTTTTCTTTTTCGGGAGAAAATAATCGTTTAGTTCATTGGACCATTTTATCCAATATTAGGTAATAATAACAGTCAACAAATTTGGGGTACATGTAATTGCACGTCATTTCTCGCTGATAATTAAGCCCAAATTTTGGCAATTTCGGTTTCGTAACCGTCATAGCCATCATGTCAGTGAATTATCATAAATATGATTTCGCGGCCTTGAGTGATAATTTTATTTGTATTTAATATACACATAATAATAATAATAATAATGCAAATATTTTATTGTTGATTTCTAATCTATCTTTAATTTAAAGAGTTTATAACTTAAACAAAAACGATCCATTCTTAATATCAATTTTTCATATATTTTACATTTATTTAATATAATTATATTTTTAAATCAGTCTAAATATAATTCATAGAATTGTATAATTCATAGAATCATATCTAGAATGTCCTAAAGTACAAAATAACTAGTCAGTCAGATCTCTTTGTCTTTCAAATCTTTAAAATTTTAATTTTTTATTAAAAAATACATTTTATATTTAATGTTGAAAATTTTATCATGTCACGGCTCTCTCTCGTTCTAAGCTGTATGTAGGTGACTGATGCAACAAACAATCGATCGACACTTAATATATCCACAGAAATATCGGATGGCGTTCGCAGGTGTGCCGATGGTATGGCCGGTTCGTCAGTGTCAGCGAAAATTGTCGGACACATGGTTAACTATGCGGGGGGTTGTTGAACGTTTAGGTGCGCGAATAGGTAGCAACAGTGTACCGATACAATTGCCGGCACTTCTATATAGGCGAGTGAGGTATGAATCTATTCCGCCGTTGCGCATCCTGCAACCGACCTCGACGACACGTGCTATTCAATCATCTGCGGATTATCGATAAAATTTCCTGTAAGCTGGAATTTTCAATTCGAAATACATATAATGTTGCTAGCAATTTCGACACGGTCAATTTCTTTCAAAGAAAGAAGTAAAGAAAACAGAGAAATATAGCGACATTATGGGCTTAAAAAAGTGACGGATCATCTCTCATTTCATTCGTCATTTAATTTAATTTACATCTCTCCTAAAACATTGAGGATCTCGATCTTACTTTTATTTTAACTAAAATTCTTAATTTAAAATCTCCGCTTTTTCTAAGGACTTTTCTCTTAATATACGTTGATTGCGGGTATCTTTTAATTTTGATAATTACTATGTAAAATATAATTAAATTTGCGTGACTTTTCTCTACTAATTATTTTCGTACAATGCCTCAGAGGACACGTAACAAATTTTACTGTTATTCTCAGAGCAATCTGAGGCTACTCAATGCAAATGTCCATCGGTTCGCGGAACTTACGTGCCACCGTTAACGCTCGCTAATTACATGCTACCCGGAAAAGGCAACTCACGGACGGTACCGCTGTGACGCGAGGTACGTAACGCAACGCAGCTAGAGAGGTAGCTCACCGGAAGGTACCGATGAGAGACCAAGAGAGCAAGCGGAGGTCGAGTCTCTCTCCGCGGTCGTAACTCTTGATTCTCTTTGAAGCGCGGAAGCTGCCCGCAACACCTGACTGACTCGACGGACGCGTATATGGCAGGTCGAGCGGAGCAGCAGCGGCAGACAGAGCTCACTGGGGATGAGGTAGGTGAGGGGGTGAGACGACGAGCAAAAGCGGAAGGCAACCACCAGGGTGGGCCATGAGTGAGCGAGAGACAGAGGGTAAGCGAGAGAGAGAGAGAGACAGAGAGAGAGAGAGAGAGAGAGAGACAGAGAGAGATAGAATGCGAGGAAGTGGAAGGGAGGCAGAAAGAGAAAGATTAATAATATAGGAAAGCCAAAGCCACGCCGCAGCCCCTGACAAGCTTTCCTCCGCCTCTCTTCTGTTGCCAACAGTTAATCGATATAATACTTCGGTATAACACGCCGCACCGACGAGCATACGTGCACGCGTGTACGCGTTCCTTGCCGCACGCGTGTACATACGCGAGTCTCGAAATACAGGATACTTCCATCAGCGGTGCACTTCGTAAACGGTGTCCCCGTTTAACGAGGTCTTGTCGCGCTGAAAGCACGATCCTTTCCTTTCGGTGTCTACGTTAATGATTTATCAAAGTGAGATTTGGGAATATCCGAGTGCACTCTCCAAATACGCGTCATAACTTATTACACATGTATATAAAGTCATTTATTACTAATAAGTGACTTTGTGTACGTGTGCTTTAGCTTTCCGTGTAAGAATAACACGGTTTTAACGTGTAAAGTCGATTATTTGTAAGCATATATTATATTATAATGTGTGATTTTTGAACTAATCATACATATATGTAAAGACACTTATTACATATTTGACTTTACAGTGTGAATTTTGATTTTAGCTTTATTTGACGTATTTCTGTTAAACGTGACAGATTGAATTATACATTGATTTTTATAATTAGGCTAACAATAGTCTTTATAAGCTTCTCGAATTTAATTCTTCATAATTTATTATAAAATCTTTATACCTATATTATCATAAATATAAAATAAAAATCTGATTCAATTATGATTATAATATCAACCAAAATTGTCAGATAATGTTGCAGTTGCATCATATTGGTATATCATAATTATTACACGGAAAGAACGGCTTTTGCTGAAGAATCTAAAAATTTAGCTAAACGCAAGACTAAAAATATTTTGGATTATCAAAATAATTATATGACGCTCAAGCATGATGAGAAATGTTGCAAGAAATGTTGAAATTCTAGCAACCACCTTTAGTTTTCCATATATATTTATTTTGATGATTCGACAAAATTATTTACAAATCTGTATCCAACTAAATTTTTTTAATTATTTTCAGATCTCAATTAAATTATTATTTTTTTAAATTTCTCTCCAGCAAAACTGTTTCTTTCCGTGTATAACGATATTTGTATCATTTCTTTGGTATAATATGTTTTGTTTCGTATAGTATTTACTGCCAAATCGATGCACTGCAGTTTAATGTAATTATCGGAAGTGTAAGTTGCTAGGACGAAACAAGAGCTATACACGATTTATACGTTGTAAGTGGCATATACCGAGGAAATGGCAATGCATACTGAAAGACGTACGCGGGAGATGAGAGAGCGTAAAGATCGACAAGCGCGGTTCGCGCGAACATTGCGGAAGCGCGCGGCGGATACGAATTCATAGCGCGCTTCCGCCACGGTTAATCGTGACGTGCGCCGCCGGGGAACCGATTATTGGCAAACACCGTGCGAAAGGGTGCACCTGACAAGGGTTTTCGTCGCGCTGTTCGGTCCTTATCTCCGTGCTCTCATCGAAGAAAACTCCAAGTTCCCTCCGGTAGTCGTTACCCCACGGCGATTCATCCATCCCTCTCGTCTACGGCATTACATGCGTACTCTTTGCGCTTCGATAGCTTGATTCTCCGATATTTGGCACGATAAGTTCTCTCGGAAATATATATTCACGATGGCTGATGGGTATTACGAGCGATTAGTTTTTAAGGTTCGTTCAGTTTTGTTGATAAAACTAGTATTTTTTTTGTATTAAACAATAATGATACTTGAAAAAATTTTGTACGTTCAAAATTATTATTATTAAATTGTTAAATTTCTTCTTAGTAAGCAATAATTTACAAATAGCTACATGTAAAGAATGGATAAATGTCTTCCTGAAACATATAAAAATCCAGCTAGATACACATGTAAAAATAATTTTGTTGAGCCATCAAAATAATTACTATAATGCTGCAAAGAAGTTTTACAATTATGTAGGACGCTTAAATTGGTTGCTAGAATATCAAAATTCCTTTGCAGCGTTGCTTGTTATACTTGAGATTTCTACGTAATTATTTTAATAATTCATTAAAATTATTTTCTGTGTATAAATTTTTAAATATTTCAACAAAATCGTTTTTTTTTTTTTCATATATAGTAAGTATACAAACATGTGCCATGTAAATTCAGAGCAACTTTGACAATTTTTAGATGTTCTAAAATTATATATTTATTAGTAAAGATTTATATACCATGTCCAAAGATACAAAAATTAACACATTTCGTGATTTTCTGAAATGTATTTTGTATTATAAGAATGTCATTCTTTTCGCGCCATAGTTTCACATGTCGAATGGTCGAAAGGTACGGCGGAAAGGTCAAAACATGGCATTTCTCATTAATAGCGGAATCGATACAAGAGCCATGTACGTGAAGTTCTTTTGGTAAAAATTATGGTATAATCGTAATGTTGCAGTGCAGTGCACTAAAATGACAGCAGCTTTGTGCAGCACGCGATTTCCTAGTTATCATGTTCCCAATATTACGAGGCCCATAGCTTTGTAACGCGAACTTTGCAGACATATGGCCACGTGCGATTATGTGCCTTTTGAATTTATTTTAATGCTCAAACACACATGTTCCGCAGAGTTACACGTTCTTCTTCAGACGCTCCGCACAATGAAGCTATTATTTCTCGTGTAAAAATACTGTCATTACGAATGTTCACAATTGCACATACTGTCACATGATAGAT
>NW_017304438.1:4112641-4119416 GCF_001594115.1 Trachymyrmex septentrionalis | reverse complement strand
TTTTATCTATAAAATTACGTATTTATTAATTATACAATTTTTATTATGTAATTTTTAATAAAACCTAATCTTCCTTTTATAAAAAAAATGTTAAGATAATAAAAATTATTTACGATTATCAGGACATGATAATCAAGAGGAATTTTTTGTAAGAATGTATAAAAATAATAAATTTACTTTTTTTTTATCTAAGCTGAAAGATAACATCTTCAAAATCTGCGAAGGAGAGTCACACATCGAATAATTTTTTTCCATGAGGGTTTCGCCGCAAGTGTTAAAAAAATTCCAGAGAAAGTTCGGGTGGTATATAACTGTAACCTGTAACGAATTCTCACCTCCTGTCTGATCGATGTTCACGCAGCGTGCCAGATTAAACCGCAAAAAAAAAATCCAGAGAAGGCGGCGAGCTGTCGATCAGTCACAGTTTCGCGATCGCGGGCTTTCACGAGCGCCGTCGGTGCTCTCGCGAGCGAATGTCGACGTTGCGCTTCATCATGCAGAAATGCACTCTTCTTCGATTTTCGGTATCGGTCGAGAGATATACGTGCGTCTCGCGCGTAATATCCCGCGGACGCGATTCGCAAATGTAAGGGGAAAAAAAAAAACAACCCGGGGTGTCTTCGCACAAGGACGAGAACAAAAAAAATTTCGGAACACCAGGAGATAGGAGGGAAATTTCAATAAGTACGAAAACGAAGTTGTTGGACTACGGAACGCGCAAAAATAAAGAAAAGAAGAATTCTGACAAGAAGGTAAAAAATTTCGAGGACGCTTAAATCGCGCAATGAACGAAAATCTTGAAGGATTGATAATCGATACTAAAAGTGCAACGTCGTAGAGCGAATGCCGAAGCTGCGACGGAGCAGCGCGAACGTACGCGACGCACGGACGGCAGTCAGCGGCCAACTGAGGTCTCGTCGGAGTCCGGAGAATCGAAAGGATGACGCCAGGCAGCCAGCCAGCCGGTAGCAGAGGAGGTGAATCCACCACGCAACCTCCAACCGGCCTCAACCTGCGACACTTTTCTCTCTAGACATGATGATTACAATATCCGGTATCGATGATTTCACGATGTGTAAGAGTGATGGAAACAATTTACAACACACCTGGCGAAATTATCTCAGGTCGATTGTATATGCCTATGTAGAATCGGAACATCCCACGCGATGTGAATTCTGCGAAGATTATGCGATTGAAATTATTCAGGAGGTCTGATAACGTCGATAATGTTCGAGGCTGTACGACACTTTTGCGTGGGAAAAAATATAATATGCGATAGAATTCTAGTAAATTTTATGGAATTGGCAAATCCGTAGAGGGTCAGGCATTCTCTCACTTATGTAAAATTTACTTTACTTTTCTGACAAATGAGCGATCGTCGTATAACGACACGTACTGTAAGGTATAATACTTTTATTCATAAAGTATATTTCATAAAGTAAATGTATAAATTACCATACATCTCGATAGAATTTACTTTGTCATCGAGTATTTTATAGCGTTGACAAAATTTATTTAACTGCAAAAAATACAAGTGTATAAAGTTAAGAGTTGCGCTCGTTTGTTGCTTACAGTCTTGAGAATAATATGATTCACTTTATTGTAAGTAAAATCACTTGACTGGATTTACTATAATTGTAATGTATTATTTACATACCTTACACCCCTAATATTTTTACTTTTAGGCAAGTAAAATTATAAGTTTGGTAAAAATAGCTAGAATATTTTAACTAATCTTGTAAAGTAAAAATTATTCAACCATTTCTCTCCGTGTGAAAATTTATATTTTAAAAAACGATTTTATAAAGCAGAGACGTTTATACAAAGGTCTTCTGTGTTCTCAGTTTATCCTCAAAATCTTTACTTATGATAAAATAAAATATTCTGTTTTTTTAAGCACTGCGCTTATCTTTACAATCCTATAAATAATTTCAAACGTATATCTTTGTCTCTTTTGATAATGAATATTAATATTCATATAATACTTCTAGAATTAATAATAAACAATATAATACAATGTATTAGAGAGGACAGTGAAGAAATTGCAAACTTGAGATAAATGTGAACGATACTATCAGTATATTGGAATAACCATAAATATGAAATAACCATTTATTTTTCACATCCAGTGATGGTCCGATATACCAGATATACGTTTATAATTAATGTTATATTATAATACGTAACTATAAAACACACACACCGTTTAAGATAAATACTATTACATGTTTTCGATGTTTTTGATGTAAAAGAGATAGAAAATTGGGGAATTGCGCGAATATCTTAGGAAAAAGTCAAATAAAGCCAATTATTTATAAATCATAAAATTTTTATTTAAAGGATATTGACTTTAAACTACATCAATTAACACGTATATATTGTTAATATAAACTATAATTTTAAATAAAACAAAACTCGATTCAGCATTGCCAAGCGTGACGGCGGGCAATTCCGAAAGGTTTTACTTTTTGTTTAAAATTATAGTTTAATATATGTATGAATGTTAACTGTTGTTGTTTAAGTCAAATAACTGGAGTACCTTTTAAATAAAAATTTCTATAATTGATAAATAATCGTCAGCTTTATTTAATTGTTGCTTTAGCTTATTTCATTATATTAGCAGTTAATTCCTTACTTAGTTATCCATCAATATATTAATAGTATATTACATATATTTCTGCTCTCTATAACTTTTAATGATGAGTAAATCTCACTCCTAGAAATTGACAATTGAACCACTCTTTTTCAAGACTCGTTCAATTTTTCACTCTTAAGGCCCGTATTTATACCGTTTCTCAAATCTCATTTCAAGAGCGTATCAGATGAAATACTCAGACTAGAGTCTAAGACACAGACGATTCAATAGTCATGTCTTGATTAAAAAAAAAATAATATAATATTAATATATTATATACATGTATGAAGATTATAATGCATTCTAATATAAATATTATATAATTTTTTTTTCTCAAGTTATCTCCGGGCAATACTTATGTAATACGAAAATTTTCTCGACTCAAAGAATTAGCGAATACAACTTTCGAGGTTATTACAAGATCTTGCTTCAAGACTCGACTATTGAATCGTAAAAAATATCTCGAGATAAACTTCATTTGAATTTCTCATTTGAATCGCAATTACAAATCAGCTCTCAAGATTCGTCTATTGAACTGTTCCATGACTCAAGATTAGTCACAGCAGAAACACGACTATAAATACGGGCCTTAGAGTGAGATTTCGTTCCAAAGAAACTTGAGAATTAGTTCGTAATTTTATTTGTTTCTGATTATTAATGATATTATTCAAAATTACCTACGGTGATGATATCATCTTATTATAAAAATGCCAAAGGAAACCGAAGAGCCAAGAGTTCTTTAATTAATAATTTCATTTTTTAAGACGATCCAGAGCCGCGATCGATGCGAAATCATTGTGAAGCGATGTTTCTCGCGAGATGAGGTGCGAGAAGGCCGAAATGTAGGCGCGCGCACGTTCCTATACGCGATATTGTAAACGGACCAGTGTGCTCCTGACGTGTCGATATATTCCCGCGAAGAAAGGCTCTGCCGCTGAAGCTGAGAAATAGCTTGGCCTCCCGTACCTCCCACCGCTCTCCCCGACACCGGAGGAGTGTGCAGCCTCACCTCATCTCGGCACTTTGAATCCTGCGCCGCTCCTTTGCCGCTCCGCTTTCAGCGCGACATCGATCACCGTTGTGCTCACGCGAAATCTCTGCACGATCATAAAAGTTCGAAAAACTACACCGACAAATCGGCGTAGTCGCGTTAAACAATATGGATGTAATTTATATGCAAAGGTAGCGTACAGGAAACGTATATGACTGCATATTCTGTACAAATCAACGTAGGATTTTGAAGGATCTGCGTAAGGCAACGCAAGGTTCATGTTGGAAACATGATTGTGTATAAATGTAATAAAGATAAATACAATAAAGATTGTGTATTGCGCACTCAAAGATAACGTATTTCTTCTTAAGTTAAATAAGGGATTCAAAGTGAAAATACATTTTTCTAAATTCCAATAAAAATTCACGTCGAAATATTTGTTATATTAATATATCTATAGAAATAATAACCAAAAAATCCCCCAAAAAAATCAGGGCGTATGAGAGTGGTAGTTGGTACGCAATTTTAAATCTTTATTCGAAAAAAATAGTAGGTTTCAGTTTAGTTTGGAATTCTCATCCTCAGCAATACAATTTCAAAATATCAATCTCTTCATGTCCAAGAAAAAAATTACCATCAGATTAACAGATTTGATGTTGTAATGTCCCAAGACATAGAAGGAATATATCTATAGAAATATTTATTGTATTAATTAATATTTCGAAATATCTATTATATTAATTAACTTTGAGATCTTCACACTGGGAAGACTGTTTAGATTTGTGTGTGACGATATTTCTCACAATTATATATTCTACATATATTGTATATGATGTGCGAAAACATGACAAGAAAAATTTAAAGTTGCGAAAGCTTTGACGGGCGACATTTCTCGTCGTTCTCACCTCTATTAAGCAGGTACCGTCTATCTCGATCGATGATTTCGAGCGGATCATCGTGTACGTAAGAATACCAACCCGTGACCGATTTCCAAACTCGGGCGCTGACGAGGAATGCTCGTCGACCCACAATCGCACCAGCTGTCTTCGTGGAGGACGCAGAAGACATGCCATCGACCATCCGATGTTCGGCATTGATCGATCGATCGCGGAATTCTCGAAACTTATCTATCATCTATCCGTCGCATCGCGTCGCTTAGAGTTAATTCGCGATTTATGAGACATAAAGTAACAGAATTTAAACGTTTTAATATTGTAAATAATAAAGCACAATATAACGAAAGGAATTTTATTTATATTAACCTTTCAGTGCCATAGGACAACATACTTGGGTATAGCATATCCAACTCAATTCGATTGCTTATAATTCATAAAAATGAACATACTTATTACAAAGAATTTTTTTCAACCGAAACGTCAGAGGGACATAAGAGTATTATATTAAATAGATATATGTATCTTAATTAATAAACAAGTTATAAGCATTGTGAAAAAAACATTGGAAAAACATTGGGAAAAGAAAACTGGGTATGTCATACACAAAGTGGCATCAAAGGGTTGAAAGATACATTCAAAATCAACGTGTTTTCTTTTCAAATTACAAGAAAGTGTAATAAACCTTTATTTAAAAAAAAATATCAGGATGACTTTAATACCCTGCAATGTTTATACAATTCTCATTGTGTTGATGTTAATATTAACACCAACATGATCTGAATTTAACACAGTAGGTTTGGAATCCACACCAATATTGTTTTAATGTTCGTCTCTACAAATTAGATTCTATTTGTAGAAACGTATAAGGAATACATTTGTCTTGCGTTTAATTTCTAATGCAACTTTACTCGAGAGCTTAATGTCATTTTGGAGTATGCAATTTTCAGTACCGAAAGAATGAATTAAAGGTCCAGTTTTAGGGTATTCCGAATACCCAATTTGTTTCCAATTAGAGCCTGTCGCGCGCGGCGCTCGCGGATTTAACGTCTCCAAATGCAGGGACACGTGCGTGCACTCGTGCCTCGTTGCTCAGGATGACACGTTTGTACAGTGCTGAGATTGCAGCCGGTGTGGACGCGCGCGTTTATCGGCACGAATTCGCGCGCACACACCACGTCGCCGACCCATTATACGTATTATTAGCACTCCGTCACGCCACCCTGTCATCGCCACGTACACACTCGTGCATACGCGCTCTGACGCGAGATCCCAGGATTCCGTCTGCACGCGATCGGATGCCAGGACATCGAAGGCTTTTCCCAAGCGTTTGTCTTCGTCAAAAGTCGATCCGCGTGACGAAGTACCCCCTTTTTCTAATTGAAAAGGAAAAATATTGAAATATTCCGGATGATGTTTAAGATATTCGCAAGTCAAGTGGACCATCTCCACGTAAGTCGAAATCTACGAGCACCTATACGGATTGCCCATCACACAAACTTTTCGTAGATAATGGTTATTCTACGATAAGCCATTATTATAGTAATAAATCAATTGTACACTATACTACGAAAAAAAAAATTTGCTGAATTTTTAAAAAATATTTGTTCAATCGTAGTCAATTATTCTTCTTACATTTCACTGTGATTGGTTAATATTTAGCTTTCGCGATTTATTATTATAGTATATTGTAATATGGATTCATTACCATAATAGTACACTGAAAAAAATTTACTAAATTTTAGTAAATATTTGTTTCAATAGGACTAATAAAATATTGTATTTACTAAATGTAAACACATATTTATTTGATTTAAGCATAATTTTTTTTCATATTTCAATAGTACTAACGAAATATGTACTTGGGGTAAATAAATATTTACTCAGAAATAAAAAAAGTTATGCTTAAATCGAATAAATATGTGTTTACATTTAGTAAATATTTCATTAGTACTATTGCAGTATTGAACATTTTTGACAATTCTTTACTGTGTGATTAGCTAATTATTTCTTATGCGTCGTCAGTAAGAAGTAAAAGTAAAAAATTGACTAATCGCAGTCGATTACTATTCTTTTCACATTCGACTGTGATTGGTCAATTTCTTACTCTTACTCCGTATATTGTTACGTCTTACGATTACGGAAAGTGTGCGGCAAATCTTATCCAATCGCATTTTATATGCGTCTTTGTAATAGAAATGCGATTGGATATTTTTCTTTATGCATTCGTTAGTGCGATTATATACAAGTTTGTTT
>NW_017304438.1:4107958-4112541 GCF_001594115.1 Trachymyrmex septentrionalis | reverse complement strand
AAATGCGATTGGATATTTTTCTTTATGCATTCGTTAGTGCGATTATATGCAAGTTTGTTTGGGGTAGATCTTTATAGACGTAAGGAAATCAACATGTTGGATCTGCTACTGGTTACGTTATAGCTATAATTGGCCAATTCGCTCACTGCTTACGTTTTTTTTTTTGTGTGCCGCGACCCTTTCGTTCACTCGCCATTAAGAAGAAGGAAGCGGCAAAACGGACGTAACAAGAATCGAGCTCACTCGCGCCGTAGTCACCGTGAATGACGAAGCGGGGCTGCAGACACGTCGCCGGTAATTGGATGGACGGTGAGTAATTTATCGAGCCGCTTCAGGTATGACGCGCCACGAGTTTCGACGTCGAATTAGCGCGGGCGCTCGGATAGGAATTAGTCGGCGAAGCAATCTAAGTTTCTCTCGGCGGCCGGCGGCCGGAGCTGAATAGCAAATCATTCGACCTGACGCGGACGTTACATACGAAGTCTTCTGCCTGCGTGTCTTTGCCGCGTAAATTCTCCACGCGCGATCAGCGAATTTACGCCAATTTGCACAGGCCTCGGCAGACTAAAACGGTTAGCTCGAGTCTGTCGACGCAGAGCATTCAGAAATCCTATAGAAAACTTTCAAAGAATAGTTTTTCTTTGCTGTTCGCACATTTATATATATTATATTATGATCGAAAACCGTACATTAAGTACATAAATACGCAAAGTCTGTGTGAAGAGAACGCAAGTATAAAAAAATTTATTATTATTTATTATTGTTAGGAACATAAATACAATGTTATTAACCAAACTTTTTGCTTCAACTAAATTATCTTATTGCATTAATTAAGGATTTGTTTGCCCATCCGAGCAAGATATTAATTGATACAACTAGGATTCTCGGTGTAAGCGGCGTTAAGGAGAATCGATGCTTTTTCCCGAAAATCGTTCGTGAAATTCCCGAAAATCATTCAGTTACAACTAATATTTTCTAGTAAAATAATAAAGTAATGGATGTGTGTGTTAAGCAGGAACCGATATTAAAATTCTACCGAATCAAGTATACTTGACGTAATGTATTGACGATGTATTGGCGAGGCAAGTCTGTGACTGAAATGATTTATACAATTGTTATTAAAAGTTAACGAATAATGAGATGCCATTAAATATTACATACAGTTTCATGATTTTTTTAATATAAAAATTCGTAACTGTATTTCAATAGTTTATGCATATTAACCTATATATATTAAATAATTTAATTCATTCCAATCTTATATAGTTATAAATATATAATTTTTCTTGAATTGTATAAAGAATCTCAACAATTTTTACTTTTTATTTACATGTCGAATTTTCGGAAATATATCGTGACAAAAATATTCTATTGTTCCATCTGATATTCAGATCTAAATACGAATATGGGACACAACAATGTAAATAGATACGTACTGCCTATAAATTACGACGTCAATTAATTTTGACATATTATTATAAACAGCCATGTGCGGTGCATACAAAAGATACGTTAAACGCGACTCAATATTCATCACATGTGAAATAATTCAAATTGTTCCATAAGCTGTAATAATTCTCGAAATAATATATGTGGAACAAAAGAGTCACAAACAAGAATTATAGACGGTAAAAAGAAATATAGAAAGTATACAAAAAGATTTTTATATATTCTATAAAAAATGTACGAGTGAACAGAAAGGAAAAGAAAAAAAAGGCGACAGACTGCAATGAAACCGCTATAAAACAATTAAGAGCATCATCGAAGACAAGAAACCTCTCTTTCAGGAATTTCGAGACCCAATTACCAACTCCGGCGGTATTATCGAACGAACGTACGTGATTAAACGCTAATTCCGATTTATTCGACGTACGGCCGTAAGTTTAAGCGCGGTGATGGCGTCAATCGCAGGTCCGACCGCGGCCGCGTTTTACACGATCCACCTACGTGCCCGTAATTTACGACTTATCGGCACCGCGGCACGATGTAATTTTCGCACTCGTGCAAAATTACACCGACGCAGAACCAGCGAACGCACCCCGTGCTCTCTCTCTCTCTCTCTCTCTCTCTCTCTCCCCCCTCTCTACCTCTCTTTCTCATCCTCTATTTCTCTCCGCCGCTCTCCAGCTTTCTCTCTCTCTCTCTCGCGCTCTCGCTCTCTGGAAGTGACGCGAGATCGTGCTCCCAGTACGGGCGGGCATGTACCGGGATGTCGATACCACGAGAAGCGGATGTCAATAGCACGAAGTCACTCCTCCGGCCGGAGGAGGGAGAGGCCGCCGCATCCGCCGATTTTACAAAGCTCTCGCCGCTCTGTCGCCCGTACGCGCTGGAGAAAAATCGCGTTAGTCGAGGAAGCGAGAGCGAGTCCTTTACCTTTGAGAGATAAAAGACAAATTGAATGTGTAAGTTTTATTGGATAGAAAGATGCCCCCAAGAGAGCGTATACAGGTACTCGTACGATATTACTAAAACAACAAACGTCGCAAAACATACGCGCAAATCGATATCTGGAATAGTTATGCTTGCAAAATATTGTGAAACTCTCAAAGGTTTTTTTATTTAGCACTAGAATTTCCTTTTAAAATTCAATCGTTTTGAGCTCTATTTTGTCGCGCGAAAATAATTTGCTCAAAAATGTGGTCATTTGACATCTGGATAACAGTTAGAGAAATGAGACGCTTCTCGTGTTAACATCAGAATTAGGATTAAGCACAGTTATTTCAACATCTGGATGCCAGAACTGACACACCTGGACTGCAGATCCAGATTTAAGCTACGTCCTTTTCAGCCGAGGCTCATGACAATGTACTTAAGTCTTTACTAGGGATCGGGTAAAAAAAAGTGATGAATGATAGAGAGCAAGTATAATAAATTGAATAATAAATAAGGTAACGAGTAATAAATAAAGATTTCAAAATGTAAAAAAAAAACAAGAATATGTTATATTAGAGCCTTTCAATTCAGAAAGACAAATATACAATCAGTCTAGAGTAATATAATAAAAAATGTATATGGAAAGAATTTTGTGTTAAAGTATCTAAAAATTTAGCTAAACACACATCTGAAAATAATTTTGTTGGAACATCTAAACAATTATATATGGCAATCATATGATATTATAATTGCGGATCGAAAGCTTTTATCGGAATTATATCACAGATCGCCAGTAGTGTTTATTAAAAGAGTAAAAAGGCAGGCCATTACTGTCTCTTATTTTATAGGAATCTCTGCGAGAGGGAGGTTGGGAAGGAGAGAGAAACGGCGGGATTTTAATCGTTCCCGGGAGTTTTGCTCTCCCGAGTAAAAGCCGCATCTTCCGGGTTGCCGTCTTCTCTTCCCGCGCATTTTCTTTAGCCCGTTCAAGGCTCTTGGAAAAGTTCAATCCGAAGTACTGCCGGTGACACTCTCCGACGAGTTAGCGAGCGCGCTTTTGTATTACTTTGCATCGGTCGCCGTTGTGCCCGCGTCAACTAGACGTACCCCGGGCGATGCGCAAGTAAAAGGGAACGAGAACATCGTTGGCTTTCAAAAACACCATCGGCTCTCCAAAGACTTTATGCGCTCCTAGTTCTGCCGCGTCTTTCCTACCGAGGCGTAATCCACAGCGTTTCACGGGAGGGATTACCAGCTGTACTCTTTTAAGAATACATGCACTCTCTTTTCAAGATTGTTAAACTACTTATAGTCGTCAGTTAAAATTTTATATGTATAAAATTATGTTAGCAGGAATTATAAAGAAAAAATTATATTCTACTAAGTTTATTTCATTAAAAATATCTATATTTAACGCATACAAAAATTACATTGCTTTCTTCCGTACTCGGATTATCAACTTTTTTTAAAAAGTGCATACATATATATTCGTTTCTTATGATTCAAAAATGGTAATCCTACACGCGACACACTTTCCTCCGCATTGCGAATTGTAGAATCATAAAATATAATCATTACTATTAAATTTGAGAAATTTCCGGGATTTATATTATTGTAATAAATTGAAAGATCGCGTAAGATACATCTTTGCAGATCAATACACCGAGAAAAAAATATATTTAATTTTAATAAATATTTAGTTCAATACTGTTGTATAATATAATAATAAATATTTGTTCAATAAAAAAAATGATTGTTAAATCAAATTAACATTTCTTGTATCAAATAAATATATCTTTATATTTAATAAATATTTAGTTGGCAGTATTCAACTAAATATTTCTTAAAATTGACTATATTTTTTTTCAGCGTATGAATTTTAAAAAGTATATACTATATTTTTAAAAATTCAAAAATGATCTATAAATATCCGCATAAATATCTCATCTTTGGCGAAAATCTCAAGAATTTCCCTCTGCAGGTCGTCGGAAAAATAATAGTTACATTGCATCATTGTCAAATTTGCACTCAGCCCAAAGTTATATCTATGCGGTACATATACTAAGACGGGTGGAAACAAGCTTTGTTATGCTTATGTCAACAAAAGACGCGTGCTGCAGAGGCGCGTGCTGCATGCGACGCGCTGGAAGAATGAAAGTAAATATCGAGCGCGCGGCGCAGGTGGACCGGATAAGATTAAACAGCTG
>NW_017304438.1:4102900-4107858 GCF_001594115.1 Trachymyrmex septentrionalis | reverse complement strand
CTCGGATATCTCGCACCTCGTTTCACCTGCGTTCGCGTATCTCATAATTTAATTTAATTTATGTACGTATTGACAGAAAATAAATAAATTTTAATAAATATTTGTTTAAGCAGCACTAATTAAATATTTACTTACAGTAAATAAATATTTACTCAATCAAAAAGTATAAGTTTTTTACATTTAGTAAATATTTAGTTAGTACTATTTAAAAAAATATTTATTAAAATTTAGTTTCCGATGTATATTACGAGTATACATCATAATACATAAAAAAATATGTTTCAAATTTCAAATAATAGTATTGGATAAATAATCATCTAAAGATATATCTTTTTCATAACAAATATCTTTTCGAGATATTTTCGCCAATCGATTAAATGAATAATATAAAAAGGAAAAAATTAATATACATATAATTTAAATAAATAAGATCTACTCTGTGCGTGTATATTTTTGTTGTAATTAAAAGCTGTGATAAATTTAAATTGATAATTTAAAGCTCCTATTCACTTATAATTTCATTTCAGATTATGACGTTAGAAGCGAGAAATGTACAATAAAAATTTTTGCAAAATGTATTAATATGGAAATGTTTCAATAAAATAACATGCAATCAATAGAACCGATAAAATATAATGGACGACTTATAAAATATAATGGAAATTCTGCTTTTATTCTATTGTTAATTAATAAATAACTATATATCTGGAAATGAATTATGCATAACTAAAAACGAAATAATCTGTGATTCACAGCTGTGACAAATTCAAATTAATAATATATAGAAATAAATGATTTAATCTCTCCCCGAAGCAAGAAGATAGTTTTTGATATATTTTATAAGTCTATTCTATTTTGATTTATTCTTGGAGTCACAAAACTATTTTTATTTTTATATTCATTTTACTTATATTCGAATTTTACGTTCTATCGATTGCAAATGTTGTTTCATTGAAAAATATTTCTACTTGAATATAATTTGCAAGAATTTTTATTTTAAGTATGTGTTCTCTCGCTTCTGACGTCATAATCTGAGAGATATCTATAGTGAACAGGAGTCGCAAGATGAGAACTTTATACAGAGCAAATTTTTACGTGCATACACTGTTAAATCTATGGCGTCAAATTTAATCAAATTTAAATCGCTACTGCACCTACACTGAAAAAAATTTAGTAAATATTTACTTGCAACAAAGAAATGTTTACTCGAAATTATTCAAGAAAAAAATTACCTGGATTTAGAAAATTTTCAGTAGTTTTTCAGTACGTTTTAATTATAAAATATAACGATATATTGAGAGCATACTGAAAAAAAATGTTCTAAATCCAAGTAAATAGTTTCAAGTGAATATTCTTTAATACAAGTAAATATTTACTAAATTTTTTTACACTATATAGTCAATGCATTGTTAAATTAGGTTAAATATTATACTATAAATTGAACAATGTAAAGGGTGACTCGAGTTTAATTATACGCGAATCGTCAAGAATTCTATGTAACGCGAATACGCTCCACGTGTCACGTCTATCTAAGATTTTATTTCGAAATGTCCAATCGTCGTCGAGAGAAAGGAAGCAAGGCGGAATGGATAGAAAACAGCTGAGGCGCAGCTGGTTTCTGGCATCGCGACGACTGGCGTCTTCTCCGCGCGCGCAAGGAGCGTCGCACTTGTATATGTGTATGCACGCGCGTGACGTCTGTGTATAGCACAAACCATCGATGGTAGAAAGCAGAGCTAGAAATCGATTGCTAACAATATTTTACGCCGGACGATAACAAACCGCAGAAGAAAAATTAACATTCGCGACCGGTAAACGGCGGTGATTCCGTGGCAACAGCTTGCGCGGATCCCGTTAATCTGTAAATAATTACAACCGCCGGTTACAACGCGATTACGCCGTTTCGCTGGAGAATCTGGGAAAAGCGAAGGTGGAGCAAATATCTGAAATCCATGAGAAGACTTGCAAATGAACCTCGGATAAAAAGAAAGAGAGAGACGACGGAGACGGAGAGATTAAGTTTTTTTTTTGTACAGTTATTTTTAAAACTTCCTATAAAAACTACTTCAGGAAAAGAAAAATATTGTAAAATTCCGACGTAACTTCAACTTTAAAATAAAAGGAATCGTGTAAAAATGTACGAAAGAACTTACGGGAGAATATACTTTACACGAAACGCTGTTGCGTCTATTGATCCTCGAATGAAAGCAATGACGTGTTGCTCTCGTTTCGAAAAAATACTAACGATAAAATCTGCATCCTTATAGTTTCGTTATGTTTCCCTTTTATTCATCTATTACTAATGGCTGCATTCAACAGGAAAAGCAGCTAAATTCTTTGGAGTGAATCTCACTTCAAACAATTTACAAAGTACACACTTGACTTCTGCACCGAGAAGAACTCGAGTCCAGAGTCGACATAAATTCACATAAATTATTAAACACCTAAGATCTAGCTTCGACCATCATAGGCATTACTCTTCACCTGTTGTGTATTCACACTTATACTTGAATTTTACAACTAATGACCGGAATAAACCTCTACAGCGCAAGGTTGCACAAAAGTTGCAGCAACATTGCATGTTGCAACAATATTGCTGCAAATTCTGTGCTGTATGGGAAGGGTGCGACTTGTAGTAGCATTCGACGACCTCTCGTTTCGCCGAAGCGACGTGTCACAACGACGTCGACTTCGTTCACTGTACTCCCTCGCTGCGCTGAACACGTACAGTGGACACTTGGAACGTCTCCTTCCTGAATCTCCTGAATTAACACGCCGAAAGAATTCACGTGAATCTTTCCCAGACGCGCGCGTCGCGCTGGCTAAGTATAGCGAAGCCGTCGCGACGTGGGCGCGGATGCAGCCGTGAAAAGCATTCGCATTAATCTCGGCGCCACCTTTGCCGGCCGGACAAGCGAAATATTTCACAACGACGACGGCTGCGTCCTCGCTAATGAAACGCCCCAGGTGGTGACGATTCCGGACGTCTCGCGAATGTCGGTCTGACGCGACTCGCGAATTAAAACTCCCAAGTGTCCCGTAAGAACACCCTCTCCTCCTCTTTTTTTTTCTTTCTTTTGCCATTGCACGCTCTCGCCGGAACAGTCGTGTGGAATTGATCAACACCGCTCTACCATGTATTGTACAAAGAATTTATTTTTCTTAACATTGACAGTACTCACAAACTCGCAGCTCGCACAATAACATCGAGATATGGCTGTGCGTGACCTCGAGACTCCGCGCCTCCCGACTCCCTTATTGCCTTACTGATCGATCGATCGATTGGCCGATTGATTAGCCCGTATCGCTCCCGAGCAACATTCAAAGCGGCCGGTGCGTGAGCCCGACTTTGGAACAATTATTATGACAAGCGTTTCTCTTTCATCCTCTCTCCCCCTCTTTCTCTCATTACTGCCCGGCTTTCAACCGGTATCGGATGTGCAGGACGATGTATCGGCGTTACTCTGATCGTTGTTGCTCTCCGTCGACGAGCTGTCGTTACTCTTTATTCGTCGTTTGCGCAGCTTCGCGAACTGAAACTCCTCGACCGGCACTGTACACCAACAATAGAAGTCAAGTCATTAATCCTCTGGCTAATTATCGCCATTCGCAATTTCGATTTTTTTTTTCTTTTTGCTTTACGTATATCTTTCATTCCATTTCGCAGCAAGAATAACTTGATCGGATTAGGATAACTTGATCGGATTGAATCAAACCGCAGGAAAACGAGAACGAACGAAGAATACTTATATATATATTTCTCTCTCTCTCTCTCTCTCTCTCTCTCTCTCTCTCTCTCTCTCTCTCTCCCCCTCTCTCGGCCGACCGAAACATTTTACATTATAAATCGCATTATCTTACAGTGGAGAGTGCGCATACAACGTATTTATTTGAGTACTTTGAGATTGACTCTGGTCCTAAGGCATCAACATTAAAAATCTTGAACTATTAATTGATACGTAACATATATCTCTTCATTGCACAAATCTTTGCCGCGCGAAAAGACTTAATTTAATTTCTCTTTCAAGCTCATTTCTACCTTTTTAGATTTTAACTTTAATCTCGGTTTACAGAATTGCCACAAATTCCTTATCCTAAAGTTCCATAACTTTTCCTAATTCCCAGACAAAATTTCGTGATTTTTTTCCTAATGCTTCAATAATATTTAAATTTTTTTTTGCAATGTCCTTATTTGAAAACTATCAAATATTTTTAAGAGAGCAATTCATAGCAACATAAATTACTATTAATGCTACTAACACTATTTGCATTTGATAAGTTAATAATATTCCAAGATTCCATAGGTGTGTTCCGTACGCATATTAAACTTCTTTAACACCGATAATTTTAATTTCGTGAAACAGAAAATTTTGCAAAATTTCTCTGATTTTTTCCTAATTTTCCCTATTTTCAATTTCCTTGATTATCCTAATTTTAGTTTTGTAGCCTGATTTAATTTACTCTTCCTCTTTTTTCTAATTCTTAAAACTAGAGAAGGTAAAAAGTAAGTTAAACTAAGATTAAAGTTAATCTACATCTTAGTAGAAACGTATATCAGCCACGTCCCTAAATTCCTTCATAGGCATGTACTAAATTTTAGTGTCAAGAGATGAGACCAGCTCTCAAGTGTTTTGACAAAAACTGTAAATCGTTATAGACGTACCTAGCGTGAAATAGACGACTCTGTGTGCGACGAGGTAGACGAACGATCTTTATTTACAAATAATGCACTGTGTAACACATAAATAAGCTTCCTTGCTATACGCTGGGAGAAGCAATAAATCGGCTCGTACATCAAAAGCATGTTGTTATGCGGTATGTACATACTTACACGGCAAGTCAATGAAAATTACGTAATGACGAGAGAACATTCAAAGTAGTAAACTTCCGTACTCAACATCCTCATCTCTGATATCTACGTAACGTGTTGGAGAGTCAACACATGGCACGTATTTCTC
>NW_017304438.1:4095612-4102800 GCF_001594115.1 Trachymyrmex septentrionalis | reverse complement strand
TCCGTACTCAACATCCTCATCTCTGATATCTACGTAACGTGTTGGAGATTCAACACATGGCACGTATTCGTTTGTAATAGAAAAAATTATTGCACAATTTATCGACAATTTCTTGATCAACTACCTTTGCATAAACTGACTAGTAAGGAAATTTACTTTGTATCTTACTATATTGCAAATTTGCTCAGTGATGATTGTTTTATACATGCGAATAATAACGCAAAAAAATATGCGTAAATAATCGGAAAGTGTCGATTCGCCGTTTGCGACTGATACTCCTTAACAGTGGTTTTTGTACTAGTATCTCCTCACGGGGAGAAAGTGCACGGTCAGATAAAGCGCAAAATTTTAAGAAGCAAGACATCGCTTCTCGTTAACATCAATTTCTAATAGAAATACTCTCTTTAAAATACTCTCTTATGCATTCACATATAGTTAATGTAATTACATATATATATATCTCACAACAATAAAATCATCTGAGTATGTAAAAACAGTTCAGACTAAACAGGTCTCTTTGCTCTCTTACAACAAAGCATAGAACATACTCCTTTCTTCCGTGGTTTACCTCCATTAATATATTAGAAAGAAGATGTGTGTTACCTGAATTAACCGACCGTTCGTTCCGTAGGTAAATTTTAAATATTTTACATTTGAACGTTCGTCGGAGATCCAATTTATTCCTTAGCGATATGGCTACTTTTAGTGGAGGTTTCATTACCATCTGAATCGGGATCTTGATCGGCAGCGCCGTGAACTGGGGCGGATGGCAATGGCACGACTTCCGGTTCGAGAGGCTTCACCGGGCAATCGACATCCTCCACGATAACTTCCTCCGCCAAGCTGCTCCTTACTGCCTCTGCACATTTAGGATAGAAAAAAATATAACGAATGGATCATATATCTAATTTCCTTGTTGATTCGTTCATATAATTAATTACCGTTGAACGCCTGTGGATATTGTTGGCTCAATTTATTCTTTATCAAGCGAATCCTCTTAAAAATATAATCCAGGTCCCTCTTCATCTCGACTAGAAGAGCAGTGTGCTTCTTGAATTCTGTACCGGCAGTCTTGAGTCTGTTCACCGACAATTGATTGCAGTTTGTCAGCATCTCGTTGGTCTTTTCAAACCTTTGTAACCTGGAAGCATACAAAGAGTTAAATATTATATCATGAGAGAATTAGAGGTGTGTAAATACATCTCGAAAAAGACAAATAGCAAATTTGGTCACTTGCATTACACTAAATTAGTACTAAAGCTGCTATATGTGTTTATACATATATATAAAATTAGCAAAGTTTGTCCCAATGTTTTGGATTTTGTTCTATTTGAGCGAGTTCACCATGCAAAATAAAAGAGATCTGTTTTTTATACCTGTACCCCTACTGAAAAAAATAAAAACGTTATACAGTTACATGATAAAATATAATTAAAACACATAACGGATTGTTCCAAATCAGAACGTGATTTTTTAAAACGATATAATTTGAAAAATCACATGATAGAAATAATTTCGTCCATCGTGTGATTTTATAGTTATTGAATTTTAAAGAATTGAATAATAGAAATAAAAGAAAAAAGAACATATTATCACGTGACTTTTCTTTTACGTGATTTACATGTTTTAATCACATAATTTCATCATGTAACGCTATGATATAATTTTTTTCAGTAGAGACCAGACTGCACTAGAATTATCTTTCTCGGTTTTGCCAAATCTCAAACATATATCTATCTCACTTTAAGTTACAAAAGTGTACACTAGTATAGCTATAAAAAATAAGCATAAGATCTATTCTTTTAAATATACATATAATATAATAAACAAAAGGCTAAAGAGTAATAGTGGCTTATTAGTTGCTATCTTTTAATCATTCTTAAAATTACGTAACAAACAGACATTTCGACCTTACACTAGGTCATTTTCAATGTTCGATAAATAAATTCTAATGACAAATTAAAATTGTTACTTAAGAAGTTTAACAACAAAGTCGCATACTTGAAATTAAAATTGATTTTAAAATTGATTGATTGGAATCTATTCTTTTAACTAAGTTTCTTTGTGTGTATGTGTGTGGCCACAGTTCTCTTTTTCTCTTCTCCTCATCAACGCGAAAAGAGAAGAAGGAAAAATAAACATGCAAGAAGGCCAAGAAGTTCAGTTGGGCCCAGTTTCACAACTCATTGATTAACTCTTAACTGAACTTATTCCTGATCTCTTTCTAATGCTAGAATTGGAAAGAGATGAGACATAAGTTGAATCTCGGTTAAGAATTAACCGTGAGTTGTGAAACTGAATCTTAGAGGTTCAAAACGAACAAGTCTATAGAAAATCAGAGCCGAAACTTACATCTGTTTCTGTGCACGTATCATAGACTCTACGTCCTGCTGATCGACGATGCCGGCCAGGCCTTGCACAAACACCTCCGGTGCCGTATAGTTTCTGAAACACTCGAAGCTCCCAGTGTCCGACTCCGGTGTGCCCTGCGCCGCTGCCATACTTTCGCCACCTCAGGATCACCAGGCCACGGATCTACTCTCATCATCAAGCAATCCCATCGCTCGAGCAGAATGTCACTCGAATTCGCTCAATCATCGACGCGACGCGATTCTAGTGCAGTCTGGACGCACTCGACGCGACCTATACTCTGCTAACTGACGAGCACTACATGTCGCGAAAGTACGGATTGCAATCGTCCACGTTATCTCCCTTGGTGTTTCACGTTGGTCATCACGTTAGGAGACGAGAAAGAAAAGACGTCGATCAATATATCGCGATCGCGTTATGCCGAGCCTGTCCGTCTCGCCGAAACCTTCAAAGTCTATCTCCTCGCGTTCCGAGAACAAATGCTAAGCGACGCCGGAGTTATTGATCAACTGAGAGGATGCTTGGATACCAACAATTACGCGATATCTCGAATCCGAAGGTGAATTAAAAATGTGCGATTTAAAAATCCTATTCGTCTGCAAGTCCGAAGACGACACGCGACGGGAGACGCAAGACGAGGAGGATTCGGAAAATCCGCGCGACGCGTCGCCACCCGACGGCAACAGCTGTTTTGCAATCTGATGTTTTCGAGCCGGGTAATAGGGCGCCGTGCAGCATTCAAATTTCCATCGTGCTGTTGTGACGGTCAATCGTATCAGAGTGAGTCGGAGTCGCAGAGAGAGAGAGAGAGAGAGAGAGAGAGAGAGAGAGAGATTGCGATCCTCGCTCCGTTGTGAAGACGATAATTCTCGCCGATTCGTCGCCCAGGAACGCGAAGACGCTAAGGTGCCTCAGGATGGCACAGAACGTGAATCCGTTTAGCTCGATGCAAAACACGCCGACCAAGGCAACCGAAGAGAAGCAGAGTTTGCCGAAGGACAATCATGCAGTCAGTAAACGGTACACGGAATCAAGTCCATTAATATGAATCGCGAGCTGACTGGCGAGTTTTCTTTCGAGTCGACCGTTCAAATTGCCCCGTTCGCGGCCGTCGAAATTTTTTCGGATATTTCAGGAATTCAAGCGGCATAATCGATATCGCTTTGTTCACTGTAGTCACATAACCTAATAGACTCTGAACTTTGATGTTGATTAAACGCGATTCGTCGGGAATATTTTACAATATTTGATTTTGTAATAGTCTATCTTTCTCCTACGTTGTAATCAGCTATAACTTGTCTCATGGAGATGTTTACTTGTGTGGAAATACTTGAATTTATTTCTTGATTGTCCAGATTGCAGAAGGAACTCATGGTGTTGATGATGAGCACCGAACAGGGAGTATCTGCCTTCCCAGAAGGAGAAAATTTATTTAAGTGGATTGGGACTATCACGGGACCAAGAGATACGGTAGGAAAATCTCTCTTTGAATAACATTATTGCCTCTAATAACAAAAAAGTCTACAGTTTGTATCAGACTAAATATTAAAGGTATAGCTTTCTACAATAAGTCATTACCGAAGCTTTTTAAGTCTTTAACCAATTATAAACGATTGTTCTGTTCTCATTCAACTGTAATGATCAATTTCTTATGGCTTAAGACTTAAAGTTTAGGTAGTGGCTTATTGTAGAAAGCCCAATGGAATTCTTTCCATACTAGAGAAAAAAAAGAGAAAAGATAAATTTATAAAAAGATAAACTGCTCAGCTAAAAAAGAATTTAAGATCTTTACTCTCTGACTCTTAAAAGCATTGATACTCTCTAAATTCTTTGGAGTGAAATTTTACTTTAGAAACGGGATTCATTCTAAAAGTTTTAGAGAGTATCAACAGCATTGATGTCGCTACATTATCATTGAGTAGATATTATATACAATGTACAATGGAAAAAGTTTTATTGAAATATTTAAAAATTTAACTATAGATATTAAAAATAATTCTGAAAATAATTTTGGTTGACCCATCAAAATAATTATGTTGATGCTCAAGCTGGTTGCTACAATATTAAAATATTTTACAGCATTGTCATCAATGCTTTTAAGTGTTCTACATAATTATTTTGATAATTCAACAGAATTATATTATTTTCAGATCTGTATCTGGCTAAATTTTTAGATACTTCAGCAAAATTGTTCTCTCCGCGTAAAAAAAGCAACACAATGACAACATAGCGACATTTACATTGCAGTTAAGAGTTACAAAATAGATGACTAAGATTGGATTGGAATTTTATCAATCAAAGTAAAATTCATTAAACTTGATATTTTCTTTCTCCGAATTGATTAAATTCTAATTTAATCTCAATCTCTAGTGCAGGTATAATGAAAATGTTATGTGTTGCAGGTATACGCCGGTCTCACCTACAAATTAACTTTAGAATTCCCACATAGCTATCCGTATAGTGCTCCCATAGTACGCTTTGCTACACCTTGCTTTCATCCAAATGTAGATACCGGTGGTAATATCTGTCTAGATATATTAAAAGACAAGTGGAGCGCACTGTATGACGTCCGTACCATTTTACTCTCCATACAATCTCTTCTTGGTGGTAAGTAATAAAGAAAGTGTAATACAAGTCAATATTGATGTGAGATACTACTTCGTTTCACACTTTGTTATATAGAACCTAACAATGAAAGTCCACTTAATCTTGAAGCAGCAGAGTTATGGAATAATCAGACGAAATACAAAAAGTATCTGATGGAAGAATATCATAGGGCACTCGATCGAACACAGAGCAATCGTAATCAACAAGATTCATGATAAGTCATGACCGTAAATTCATTTTGAATCATTTAATATTATTATTCTTACGAGTGGTAGGATTATAATTAAGTGTACAATTAATCGGAACTTTCTGCACTTTTTTCGAGATTCATTAAGCACTGTCGAGTTTACATTGGATTGTTTTTCTGTCAAAAGAATGACAATGACAAAATTCTTCATGAATTATGTATATGTATTTAGCTTATCTCGCAAGATTTTTGTAGAAAGACTTTTGTAAGAGCAATTATAAATTTATGTAATCATCGACATTAAGACAATTGCACTACATTTATTTATTTACCATATAGAAACATGTGCGTTGGTTTTTCGATCATTATCGTCATCGTCTGTACATTACATCTATATTTGATGTTTGTTTCCATTTTTACCATTACTGTATAGTTCTAAAATAAATATTTTAATGATCATATAACTATTAAGAGTTAATTTGCAATTTCCTCAAAATGATTTAACAATAATATCGCACGTAATATATATTTTTTGTTATGTTTCAATTTCACTATCTATCTAGTAAGATATAAATTTTTTGGCGTCCAAATTTCAAAAATTAAAAAATTGTTTATAGAATAGCGTCTTTGAGAATTTTAATTAATGTAACTCCTTTGTTTATTATATTTTTCTGAACATTCTATTTTATTTTCCCGATTTTCGTAAATTTAAGTTTTCATGTAAAAATCTCCAAGTTCAAAATTCTAAGAATTGCGACTTTGTTGTACTTTGTTTACTTTGATGTATAGGAATAAACGTGGAGGAATATACATATATATTTACAAAAGGTAAATATTTTTTTCGTTAATAGGTTTTACTATTTTTTTGCTAATGACAACGTGGTATCATTATAAGAATATAAATCTTATCAAATATAATTATCATTACATATGCGGTTATTACAGATAAAAATTAAAAAAATAACAAAGTACTTCAATAGATAGAGAGGTTTCAGCACGTATTCACGATAAAAAATGCGGTCAGTTTATATTATAGTTAATTATTTCAGTCAGATGGTGCAATAATGTAATAAAGATGCGGATCGTAAAATGTTAAAAATGCAAATTATATACAATTAGTCATTGTATACATATATATGTGTATATATTTGAGCCATTGAAAATATTAAACTTATCAATATTATTGTAAAATAAGAAATCAGTTATATTAGTTTCAATATTTCTTTATCTTGCATTTATCTATTTTAAGAATATTAATTTCGCTTGAATTAATTTTTATTATATGTGTATGTATTTATATTTCATCCTTATCTTTTTTTTATTTTATCTACATGATGCATATAAGATAATTAAAATAAAAATAATCGAAAAAATTATATAGGCCATGTAACCAAAATAACTATTTTAGTTATTAGTTTAATCAATCATACTATTTTACGATATTAATCGTTTCATATTGAATTAAACAAAAATAATGTAAGCGAGTTAATTAATATTTTTGAAAATACATAGATAAGTACAAGATAGAGATAAAAAAATATTAAAAATATTTTTGTTTTACGGTTATAATAAGGTATGCTAAAAAGAATAATGTTATCTATATATTTTACCATTTTCGTGTTATCGCGTTATTTCGCTATCTGTTTCAAAATGCTGTATTTCTAATCGACGATGCTATATATAACGATACCGATGTGCGCTGTCAGCAGTTCACCACGAACAATCCATTTAAAGACTTCAGTCGGTCGTAAAGCGACATATGTATATTCAACACGATGTATACTCGTTTCGTGAGTGCATTACATAAAATAGTAAAATCCGGAAGCCTAGCTGTACATACTCGGCAACTGTCAACTACTGCGAATAAGGCTCGTGAGATGGAGGTGTGTATACAAATAGAAATGCAGAATCACTATACTTGCTGTTTTCTCATCTGCCATTTCATGAACCATCTTTCGGCTACCATATGTTAAGCAAAATATATACATTCTTGTTAACAGGAACGAAAGATCAAAGTGAACAAC
>NW_017304438.1:4094646-4095512 GCF_001594115.1 Trachymyrmex septentrionalis | reverse complement strand
CTGCCATTTCATGAACCATCTTTCGGCTACCATATGTTAAGCAAAATACATTCTTGTTAACAGGAACGAAAGATCAAAGTGAACAATATGGAAATTAATTATGCGAGGGTCGGCACAGGGGACCATCCAGTGTTACTGTTGCCTGGGGCCTTAGGTAATGCGATTTCTCCAATTATAATCTCTTAAGTCTGATCTACAATTGCATAAACGTAGTTGTAAATGGTCGTAGTTGTAACAGTTTACAATAACACCGGATATTCTCCTCGTATTCAAGTGTGATTGGTCAATTCTTACAACTACAACTACGTTTACGCAAATGTAAATCAGACTTTATGCATTGATTAGATAATAGTTTTGTATGTTTACTTTAACGACATTTTTATTGCGGCCATCTAAAAATTAAAAATAAATTTTCAGAACAATTTTCTGCCGCAAATTAATTATAATTGTCGTTTTTACCGGTTTTTCTTTATTGCAATATAATTACTTTTTTGTTGCTTTTAATTATTTATAATTTAATGAGACTGTTCAAGGGTTTGCTAAATTTTTTAATCTTGATTGATTCAATTAACATAGTAAAATAAATTATTTAATGTCCGAAATGTTTCGGCGCATAGTCACATTTGAGATTAATTAAATTCATGAATTTAGAATATTATATTATTCACTTATATAACTTTCAACTTTGATCGATCCTTAAGCGCTCTCTATTACTACTATATTATGTTGTTACATTAACTCGGTCGGTTTCTATTTATTATTAAAATAAATTAATAATGTTTGTGACGTTAAGAATAAATCCAAATAAAATGCCCTTGTACTAAATTAATAAATGCCCCGGGAAAAAATGTTTCATAAGTAATTAT
>NW_017304438.1:4081259-4094546 GCF_001594115.1 Trachymyrmex septentrionalis | reverse complement strand
ATTATATATATATATATAACATTTTTTTCCGACATATTAGTTTGTGTTTAACGAAAGAATTTCAAATAGCCAAATATGTCAAAAACAGATACTTTTGCAAAATGCTTGCTACAAATTTTGTCGATAAAATGTCCAACAGAACATAATGATAGATTGACTGCAGAAATCAAGTAGAATACTGCTATTTAAATAAATAGCATTATAAAACAAAAAATTCCGCTCGATTTCTGCTGTTACATTACGCTAGCAGAACTTAATACAGACACAATTGACACCTATCTGCTTCAATATTCTGCTCGAACTTGTTGGCAAACTGCTAACACGCTGCTAACATTTTATTCACTAGGATGTCGAAAATTTGCAGTCTATCAAATCAAAAGGGATGTTTCAGGATCAATATGGACTGATTTTAAGCCACAGATGGAGAATCTGAACGTGGATGGGCTAACCATAGTAGCATGGGATCCACCTGGTTACGGAAAGTCGCGACCACCCGACAGAACGTTCCCGGATGATTTTTTTCAACGCGATGCCACGTGGGCTTATAATTTAATGAAAACTCTCGGCTACTCGAAATTTTCTCTAATCGGCTGGAGTGATGGTGGCATCACGTCGCTTCTACTGGCCTCGGCCTATCCCGACAGCGTCTACAGGATGGTTGTTTTTGGCGCAAACGCATACATACACCCGGACGAGACAAAAATATACGAAAGTATGACTTCACTCTGCTCGTGATGTCGTAGACCGATATTCATAGCCCGTTTTTATCTTAAGGTCATCTTAAGTAATATCTTGAGATGCTAATTACAACCCTCTAATTGATTTATGACGTCTTATGATTAGACTTAAGATGATCTCAATATAAGAATTAATCATGAATACTGGCCTATGATTAGCTTATGACATCTTAAGACAGCACTTAAGTATACACTGAAAAAAAAGTTGTTGTTTTAAAAAAATATTGGTTCTGCAAACTAAATAAAGAGCTGATAAAGCAAATATTTATTAAATACTTAAGTATAAGCTTAAATATATACTTAAGTAAATATTTATTAATTTAATAAATATTTATTAATTTATTAATTTAAATATTTATCAAACAAGTAATATGTTGATATGACTCACATATATTTAAATATATAAATATTTGAACTATAAATAATTACTAAACGCATTTAACCAAATTAACAACTTTTTTTCTCGGTGTAAAAACTGACGGTAAATATAAGAATTGATGTGAATATCGACCGTTTAGCCAGAAGAGTCTTTTCTAGCGTTTGACAATGTAATTTATCGAAAACTTGTTATTTATAAAAAAACATTGAAAATTGAGAAAATTGTTAGAATCCACAAATTTGTTGGAATTCGTAAAAAGTCACAAAAGTTTTTATAAATTTTACAGATACAGGCGCAACATTTTGTTATCACGTGATTGAAAGTGCATTAAACATTTTATTTCTTTCATTTGCGTAACTCTTTATGAAATATTACTGTCCAGATATTAGGGACATCAACAAGTGGTCAGAAAAAATGAGAATACCTATGATACAAATCTATGGTGAGGATTATTTCCAAAAGATGTGGTCGGATTGGATAGACGCTGTGCTGAGATTGTACGAAAAACAAAACGGTGACCTGTGCAAACAGGTTTTACCGAAGATAAAATGTCCAACTTTAATCATTCACGGAGCCAAAGACGCGATGGTTCTGCCAGAACATCCAACGTATCTGAAACAAAATATTGCCAACTCGAAGTTTGTATTTTTACAGATTTGAAACAAACGAGGTAGGTACATTATCCTTTTACTAATTTCTTTTATATTACAGACTACATATTTTCGAAAAAGGCGCACATAATCTTCACTTAAGGTATTCCGAAGAATTTAATAATTTGGTTACGAATTTCCTTATCGATCGAAAATAGGATAATTATTATAATATATATAGATATCTCAAGCGTTACAGTTACAAGGAAAAAATGATTTTGCTGATGTATCTAGAAATTTAGTTAAATAGATCTGAAAATATTTTTTGTTTTTTGGATATAAAAATAATTATATCTTAAGTATAATGATCGATTTCAAACAATTTGGATATTTAGTTTGAACGTTCTGTACAATAATTTTGATGATCCAAAAAATTATTTTTACACTTGTCTAGCTAAATTTTTTAATACTTCAGCAAAATTGTTCTTTCGTGTACGTTCAAAATACGTTTAACAAACATAGAAATCGTAAACTGAAAAATAAACATTTAAAATTGGAAATATTTGTTTTTAACTATATTTAATTGTATATTATGAATTTTATTTAATAATAACAGTAAATTATGAAAACATTTATAAGACGTTTGTAACGTCTATTGAACATTTTCTTTTTACTAGTTTAATATATCATTTTTATACGAGACATATCGGTTTAATAAAGATGTGTTTCAACACGTTTTTATACAGCATAAAAAACATTTTAGCTAAACATTTCTTAAATACACATAAATTGTCTATCAGAAAGATACTAAGATATTACATGTATATATAATGATAATATCATGTATGGTGGTATTTTATTATGTAGTATGTTATTTTGTAATAAGATTTTTTATTAAAATGATATTAATGAACTCTCTTTACTTCATCATTTCCTTTACAATCGTTATATAGGTCATCCTTTATCTTCTTCAGATTTGATTCAACATCTGTGTAAATCATATCTGGTCGAAAGTGAAAATTTACATTCGTCATTATATATAAATCGAATAAATCGAAAAAATATTCAAATACAGCTGCTATTTAAGTTATTTAAATATTCGCATACAAACAATGCTGCATCATATTGAATGATCCAGTTATTGCATAACATCATAGACAAAGTTATTATTCTCTTACATGTATGCTGCGTAAAATCGTATATCAACTGCGTCAAATTGTTTGATACATGCGACATTTAATCTTGAATTGTATATTCTCTAAGCACGAAGTGCATGTTGCTTATAGTAATGCATCCGCATTTAATTTTAGTTGAATACATGACATCAATAACGAAGAAATATGTCGATGTTATCTTAATAATTATATATGCTTTTACAAAGTATCTAATGAAGCAATAATTTACTTTTAATATATTATAATCATTTTAATATCTTATGCTTCTGGCAATCCAGTTGGCAGTTAATTAAATCATCATACGTAATTACTCAATACGTATAACTTTATCTGTCATTATATCGGAGTTATGGAAGAAATATAAATAAATGTAAAATAAGATAATTTATAATTCTTTAAATAGCGTCTGTTCTAGTTTATTTCATGTTATACCAAAAGACAAGTCGTAATCAATCCATGGATCTCTTGCTGGCGCTTGCAGCATGCCGCATTCGAGATATGTACCGAGAAATCCTTCGTACATATATAGAAAGCGGTCTTGTGCCACTTATTATACAAGTGTCTTTATATCCAAGAGAGCCGAGCGCGCATGGCGCTTTTTCGTCGTTCGACTTATCTGACGATCGAATGCGACCGTATATTGAATACAGAGATTGACCAAACAGCATTCTAAGTAACACTACTAAGTCACGATAACGTCAAAATGACGTCAAAATGTATGGGAATATGCGACTCCAAATAGTGCTCTATACAGGATCCCTAACTCAGTGTCGAAAACTGGAAATAATGCGTTACCTAAATAGAAGACCTTGAGCTTTTCATGCCGATCCATTTCGATGAAGAGATAGTCCGAAGTTTAATTTTCTCTTGTTCTTTTCCATTTTGGAAGTTGATAGAAGTAAACTGCCCTTACAGAAATTTAGTAGGATTGGGAACGTTACTTCATAAAAGGGTAGAAATAATAGAAATTTTATATAAGGGTGGAAATACGATAATCTGTATGAAGAACAATATTTGAGTGCGTACAATGAAAACTGAGAGTATGAAAAAGAGATAAGCATACAATTTGTAAGATTTATTTTAAATACGAAATTACATCAGATTGAGGAAAAATCTACAACTTTAAAGCTACTTTAAGATATAAGATCTGAAATTTTTAATATCTAACTTTGGACTTTGGTGGCGTCTGGGAATCTATAGTACACGTAATATATAAAATTATAGATTTTCAGCGCTGGCAGTGAATTTTTTGGAAAATGAGCAACGACCTACCTCTGCTCTCATCATTTTTTTTTCTCACAGATTGATATCTGATCGGTGAAACAATAAACAGGCTTGTATTTTTGACAAATTGCAATCTCTGTGTTATGAGATCATTCACGGATTATGCGACATATTATACAGTCTTGAAAAACAACGAGGTCATGTCATCGCGCCCTGATAAAAATTCACGAGAGACAGTATATATAAATCGCAGACAGGCTCGCCGACGCAATATAGGTGCGGGCGATTGAGGGAAAGCAATAAAAAGACGCGGAATATCAACTGCATGCGGGTGTAGCCAAATATGGGCAAGTGGTTTCTCGCTCTTCGATCAAGTAAACCTCTGTCCTTTTTTTTTATCTTTCGCAAATTCCCTCGCTTCTTCCTCCCTTCCTCTTTAATGAAATCGAAGAGCAAAAGAGCACTGGGATCCGCGGATGCGCCTTACGAAAACCTCATGCACAGTCTTTAATCTCAGGAACCATAACGATAAAACAAACTGAACCCCGTCTCGTTTCCCGTAAGTACCGTACGAAAGTTGTTAAGCTTCAGGCGTACTTCGATAAATTAATCGGTTTTATCTCGCGGATTTCGGGTTATCTTACGATACTCTCGCACGTGGGCGAAGCAATTGAGTCACAAATATCAATTTTAACATATCTTTTAATGTCCAATAATTTATATCAGCAGACTAATATAGTTTGCAATAATAATTCAAATCGTTGCAATAATGGTTCAATAATTTCAATAATAATAATAAATAATAAAATAATTTTGGAATTTACAATCGTAAATACTTTCGAAGTGCGTATACTGATTTGTATTTATATTTTTCACTTGGGTCTGCTTAATTCTAAGCAGAATCGTAAGGCTCGTAATTTGTTTTCGTAAGATTTGTAAGAATTTATGACTGCGATGAAGTTGCAATTTTATGAGTACCGTAGGATGTACGATTATTTGTAAATATATCTATACGATTTCTCGTAATATCTCGTAAATCTTAACGGCTAGCAAAAGCTAGCAAAAAGCTGTAAAAATATTGTATAAAATTATATATTGCATAAGTTTATATATTGCAAAGTTATAAGCATTCCAGACATAACTGTCATTAGTCTTACGAAAACAAGTTACGAACCTTACAAGCCTGCTTAGAATTAGTTTATTAATTTAACTCCTAATTGTAAGTTAATTCTTAGCTTACAATTAGGATTCTCGACAATATCAAGGACAAATTACGAGCCTCCTATAATTCTGAATTTGGATTGCCCCGGCATGATGCATTCTACCAACGTGGCAGTGTAGAAAAGCGACTAACGAGATCTCCTTGTACGGCCCACACATCTCGTTTTAAGCGAGTGCTCTCAGCGCAACTCCTGGCTCTCGATCCTTTCTTTATTAAGTGGGGTACATTTATTGACTTTAAATGGCATCAAAATGGTACTGACGCGACGCGTTATGTAATAGCGATCGAATAACGATCGTAATACATAATTACTACCGACATTAAGTTATCCAACCGATAAATTGTAATGAGAAATAAAATAAAGCGGGAAATAATTGAGAATCTAATTTTAACTCCTATAAAAAAAATTATAACGAAATAATGGACTTTGTTATAAGTTGGAGATATTTATAATGTCAGTTATTTGTGTTAATCACACATAATTCAATTTACAGTATAAAATACGAATTAATTTGTACTTTAATTGTAGAGACAAGTTAGTTCCTAAATGTGACATCTTGCTGTCTTTCTCTATTTCTCTTTTAATAAATATCAAGATGAACAAAAATCCACTCCCTTTCATCTTAAGGCAATCATAGATGTAATCCTATCTCGGATGTCGAGCAATTTATTGACTTCGTCCTCCTTCGTCACGATATATATTATACGTGTCGGCGACCTCCGCAATGGAAAACGAAGCCATTAACGGCGACCACGTGGATGTTGTCGTTTGTTTTCGAACCCGAGTATCGTTCGATCTCACGAGAAAGTAGCTGTATGTCAAAATCTTGGCCTGAATATAAACGAGATGGAGTCTCCAGAAACGCAGCAGCGGCGAGTCGCGCGATTTCGCCGTGGACTGTGACAAGCGATAGGTAAAAACATTCCGTTATACCTTGACTCTTCCTGTTGTATAGTATATACAAAAAGAACTGATACAAACGACTTTTACTATGCTATCCCTGAACTTCACAAAGTTTGGTCAACGCCAATTCACGTATCAATTTAAAAAAAATACAACTTCTTATCTCCAAAAAGGCTACTAGCGTCTGAATTTTCACATCCAACAAACGGCAGATTGTTGTGATCCTTAAACTCAGATATTCATTTAAGGATGAAAAAGAAGAGAGAGAAGAAAGTGTCTTTTACGTATGAATTTATATATAAGGGAACGGTTTTATTAAAATATTTAAAAATCTAGCTAGATACAGGTCTGAAAATAATTTTTTTGAACCATCAAAATAATTACGCAGACGCTCGAGTTAGTGCCTAAAATATCAAAACTTTTGCTAATCATGCTTGAGTGTCGTACGTAATTATTTTGATAGTTCGATAAAATTATTTTCAAATCTGTATCTATAGTAAAATTTTTAGACACTTCAGTAAAATCGTTCTTTCCGTGTATACACACACACATGACATCCAAAATTATAATACACACGGAATAATTATATATCCTACTATATATTTTATATTGATTAGAGATTATAATACATTGCTTATAATTAAACTATTGTGATAAAATTACTAAGTATTATTTATAATGATTAGCTTTACGACACATCGCGAATGTGCATTCATTTAACATTATAATCATTTAACAAAAACTTTTGGAATAATATTTTTCTAATATTTGACACATAATGACGTATCTTCTAATTTAACTCTCGACTGTTTGATTGCGTCAATAATGAAACGAATGGACAGGGATATACGCCTGCGAAAGCATTTAGGCGTATCGGTTGTCGTTCACCTTCTTAGGATCAATAAAATACCAGGCGGGGCAAAGCCTGGCTTGTTCAAGTTTGGGCTTCTCTCAATCGTATCATATATCGTATTCATCGTCAATAATTTTATCTATACATATAGAGTTCTATTAAAACAATCCATCAAAGAGACTCGTAAACATGAACGTTCATTCTATAATTTTCTACAAATTCGTCAATTTCATATCTGTAATTTTCACAATTTAATTAATATTCAGTTGCCTTAACTTACACTCTTTAATTATCGTAATTATAGAAATTTCCCCCCAAAAAATATCCTCGCCACTTCTCTACAATTTATTCTTATCTCGATATTTCTATTATTCTCGACGTATATATAATTGAGAAATTTCCACAAGACCATCGTTCTAGAAATAATCGTCACAAACTGACTTACATCTGCTTCAGTATCGTCCGCAGAAATGGAAACCGCATGCGACTCGCCCTGGCGTGTGCTCGTATATATAGACAATATCGATCGTTTTGACGATGACTCAACGGTCGTCGCTTCTGACTCAGGGGGTAGCTTCGTGCAACAACCCCCTTGTCGCAATCGCATCATCGTGAGGTGCGCTTCGCGCGCGATTCCTTGCTCACGGAAATTCCGCAGAGCCGTATTGGGGGTAGAAACGCATCTACCCCTCATCAAGGTCGATAACCATGACTCATGTTCGCCCCCTCGAGCTGTGACATGCGTACAGAATGTCGCGGATTCGTCTGTTACCAGGTGCGAATTCGGCATATGCAAATACATATAACCAACACGCGATCGACTAATTGTAAGTCTGAAATTAGAGACTAAAGGTCAGCCGTAGGAGTATCTACTGAGTTTGGCAGTTAACAACTTGGGCCTTGAATACCTAAATCCACACAATCATAATTGGATCGAGTTTAATTAAAATTTAAGAACTTGTCTTTCATAACATATTTAACAATGTCTATCTAAATAAACATGATCCTAAGGGGTTCTCCTTGATTAATAGACTTATGTCCGTTTCTATCAATGTAGATTAGCTTTAATTCCCGATTTAAAACTAACTCTTCATCTTTTTACAATTCTAAAGATTTAAAAAAAGATAAAAAGTAAATTGAACCGAGATTAAAGTTACTCTATATTGATAGAAACTGGCATTAATTGTATACGCATTAAAAACTGTTAGAGTGACGTTATTTCATGTCAGATTATTCATTGCATTAATTAACCTGTTCCACCTGTAACAGCCGTAAGCGTAGTTGTAAATAGTTGTAGTTGTAAGAATCGACCAATCATAACTGAATATTTTCCTCATATTCCGCACTGACTGATCAATTCTTACAACTACAACTGCTTACAATTATGTCTACGGTTATTGTAGAATAGGCTTAACTTTGTAATAAACGCAGTATATAACAATAAAAACACAAATAAATTAAACGTGTCTTGTCTACATGCGTGGGAAAAACTAGATGTCGCAATTGATATAAAAAAGACATTATAAGATATATTTATGCAAATAAGCGTCATCCTGTATTCTACGACTTCAAATTACTATTTTGCACGAGATAAAATAATTATCTTATATAATAAATATCTTCAGTAAATCTAGATTAAATCGAATGGAAGTTCTATGTTTTTATTATCTTTTATTATCTTTTTTACACTTTTTTTTTTAATTTCATAGAGTTTTTATCAGCTAATTTATCGTAAAAAAAAATAACGACATTAAAAAATGTCGTTGTTATTGGTAGCTATAAACATTTTGATTAAATAAAGCTCAATTATATTTATTTTAACTTGAGAATAATTTCTTTAATTTCGATTAAAGAATCGAAGCTTAGCGTTAAACACGCGATGATGTCATATACTTTCCATGACATATATTGTATAATGATGCTCTTCATCGAAGCAGCGCGAGAGAGCGTCGTTTCCAGCGCGTTTAAACGCCGCGATTGAAACGGCATGAAATATTCACTTGATACAGATTGATCGCTAATTATCGCAATCACGTAATGACGCCAGCGTTACTTTTTCCTCTGAACGCCCGAGAACGTGATCGGATCTGATTTTAAAGTGAACATGATGTCACCCGGCGTTTACGCTCGCGGACCCGCCGTTTAATAGCAAAGCCAACGAAGGACAATAGACATGGGGTATTAAGCCGAGCGTATATCCACATGGATTGTTCTTCAGTCGGATATTATGCAACCTCTCACAGTAAGATTGACGAAAGGCTTTTCGACTTACGTCAAGCCTCTGACGCATCGCAATCAATTTTTTCGCCTCGCCTAAACGATACAAAGTTGCGAATGATAGATTTTTGTTTTCAAAACATTAGAAATAATTTAAATTAACAGCTTGATCGTCCTATGATTTGCAGTATACAGTTCTTAAACATGCACAGCTACTTAAGGAACACACAAAAATCAATAGAAAAGTAAAAATAATTTTATTTTGATTCTTAACGTCAATAAATAGTCAAATTTTGTAATAAAAAAAATCATTATTTTTACCTTTACGACGTCGGAAAATGTCAGTTTGACTTTCTTTTTGACTTGGTGTGTTTCTTGAATACTTTTTAGCTATTTCCCAGTTATTGCTCGTCACATATCTGTGGAGAACGTTCCCGCATCCTCCGCGTTCTCTGAAACCGTTAATCAACGATCGATTAAGGGCATCGCACTGTGCTGAAAGCATTTCCGCGGAAGCATCGTGGATGATCGACGCACGTGCATGTCGGATGCGGCTCTGTTATGCGGGAAGAAGATAGATACGCGGTGGCATTTCGGCTAGGAATCGTGCAATGTAATTTGACGTTTCGCGCGAACAAGCACCACAGATTTCTGTTGAGCGCAAGAGCAGTGGCGACCTGTAGAAATAATCAAAAATAGCTTAAATCGGCATTTGTAATTTGACATTATTTAACAGTAGATAAGTTATATACTCATACAAGTCATATTTTTTAATAGAATCACAGACTTGATGTAATAGCGTCACATGTATATAAATATACACTGTAAAAAAAATAGCGGTGTCAATATAATTCTTACCGTGTTGCTGGTGTTAAATTAACACAACATAGTGTGGATTTAACATCATGGATTTTAAATCTACACATTCATTAAATCCATATTATGACGGTGTTGATATAAATACCAGAAGTCTTAAATTCACATCATGTTGATGTTAATTTAACACCAACATGGCGAGAATTATATAGACATCGCATGGGTGTTAAATCCACACCAGTAACGGGATTCTCTAAACATCTTATCAATGATTGTCGCTATCGTTAACTAGCCAGTAACAAGACAATTCTGGAAGAAAATGTTCTTTTCTCTCTGGCTGTCGCTAGCTAACGATAGTGATACTTAATTGTCGATAAAACGTTTAGAGAATCTCATAACTGGAGTGTTAAATCGACACCGACATTTTTTAAAGTGTATAATAATTTTAAGAAAAATCAGGTATGTCGCGCGATCGATGCCTGCGAAATCGCGTTATCATGCGTTACCACGTCGCCACATAAGCGTGTGCGAGCCGAGCGCGCGATCACGCGTGTATGCGACCTTTTATTTTTTTTATTCTTTCCTCTGCGAGACGACGATAGTGCGCGAGGTTGATCCATACAAGGTAACGAGCAAGGCAGGACCGGCTACACCCCGTCGTCATCGTCGCCGCCATCGCCGATCGCACCTCTCGCTCGCTCTCGCTCGCGAGGACAATATGAAACGTCGGTGTCACGCGCTGGATATAAGGGCGTTTGACCCGGCCGTGATGTAACTCCTATTCCTCGATGTAATAGATTGACATCACGAAGGAGCTCGATGCTTTTACACGACATTGTCGCGTTATCGTTGCAATAACACTTGTTGACGTTGTGAGATGTACGAGACCTTTAATTTTACCTGTACAGAGTTCATACATAATTTGATGTTTCGCGAATGGATACCGCAGATTTCTGTGGCGTCGTTTTTAAACTGAATACTGTCCACGAGATAATTAAAGTAGTATTGACGTTTCCTTTCTGCTGAAGTTATATTTTATAGTTATATGGACTTGCAAAGTCTATAAATGTGTAACGATAAAATATAACTTATTATGTACAGAAGAGATTACCATTTATAGAAGAGACAGCTCATCACATTTATTCACTCTAAAGATATCAGTGTGAGTTTAACACGTTAAAACGTTTTAAAGATGTCCAAAGAACATCCTACATCCTAAGGACATTCCTAGGACGTCTCTCACGTCAAGTGTGATACGTGGAAGTGTCATAATTATATATCTAATGATGTATTATATGTACAATGCATACAAATATATTTATAAATATATTTGTATGCATTGGAAAATGTTTGTGCAAAGTCAGTTTATGTACAAGAGTCTATTGTACAAGCAGAATGATGAAAGGATTAATTACGTTACGTAAACGGAAGCTTGAGACAGTAATGGTTATATACACAGAATATAACTCTGCTTGTTCATTAATTAAATCCGTCAGGTTGCCGCGGGCGTGTACCCGTGAGTCACTTATCGACTTTCTCCTACGACAGGGGAGGATAATCGGAGTGGGTCTAAGGCGTCTACTGGGTAAGGGTGGAGTGGGTCATACTAAAATTAACCACTACATCGTGCTGCTTTATAGGTGTTCTATCCATTCTGAGAGCGGAAGGTTTATTTCCCAAATGGCCTGTTTCTATCTGCATTAAAAGCACGCGATGACTCGCAAACTTACAACGTTCTATTTTTAGATGGACTTAGATTCATTTTTGCTCGATAAAATTTCATTATATACATGAGAAACATAATTTTTAAGAAGTAAAAAAATTCGAAATTTTTATGCATACTTCTATTTTACTTTTGCGGATTGTCTATACTGTATGCTAATGCATACAACTATGTTCTATTCGTAACGTGCATGTTCTAACAGGATAATTAGGATCAACGTCATGTGTACGGTTGACTCATCGTTTTTAATGAATGAACCATTACTGTCCATCTAAATGCACGTAAACCTTATATGTGCGAGAGTTGAACAGCACACCAAAATCTTTTACGACGCCAAGATTGTTATTTATATAAACATAACATATTATTAGATATGTAAAATATAATAGAACAATAAATTAAAATGAAAAAGCTGGTATATTAAAAGAAAGCTAAAAAATACTTAAACCGTCTGATGGAACAAAATAAAATAGCGTTGAAAAATTTCACGAATTTCAGTTTGATATTTTGTCTTTGATAACTTACTTCCATTTTTGTATTTCATTCGAGTAATATGGGTCACGAAGACCAGAACTGTTCATGAACAATATAGAGTTCTTTTCTACCGTTACTCGCAAACGGATACTCGCGCTATTTAAGACGCATACGGATATAAATGTTCGTCTCATGTGAAACTTCTTAGCATGATCCGGACTTAACGTGTTTTTGAGGAGGCGTTACATATGACGCGCCAACGCGTCTTACGTGGAAGCGAGACGGAAGGCTGCCGTTAAGGCAATGTAATGTCACACGAACGCGTAACCATACGACGAATACGGTACTGCTTTGCAAAGAACCCACATCTCGTGAAGACTCTTGGAAAAACGCTTTTAACTGTAAACTTCTTGTACGGCAAAGAAAATAGAATATTCAGAGATACGGTATCTGAGTAGAACACAGAATCAGATGATATTAGAAGAACGTCATTATAATGATTAGTTGTCATTAAAAAAAACTAAGTTTTTTAGTTAAATATTTTTGAATCGTAGATTAAAACAAGAACCTATTAGGTAACTTCGTCAATTCTTAGTCGATGATCTCACACGGTTTTTTTGTAAAAATGTCTCACACACCTTTTTGCCAAATGCGAAAATTATCTTTTATAAGATAATTTATACATTACTTTTTAATACCAAAACTATAATATGCTTGATTAATTATAAATTCTGTATATAACTTTGTAAAATATTCAAATATCAAATTGTTTAAAAACAACGTACTGATCAATTAACAACATAAATGTATACATTCATGTTGTACAATAACAATAATTATATGATTCTCTAATATAATTGGTTTATACATTTAGATTAATTTATATAAAACTACTTTTTCTGCTGAACGCAGCCATTGACAAACTCTGTAACCCATATCAGAAGGAAGTATTTAAAGACCGAGATTAGTTGAA
>NW_017304438.1:4066465-4081159 GCF_001594115.1 Trachymyrmex septentrionalis | reverse complement strand
ATAAGAATTGTCAATAAAAATTCTATTTCATTTTTTATTAAATATTTATATTTCACATGTATGGTCTAAAGATAATAAAAATTCTTATTGTGTTTATATCTAATTTCATTTTATTAAATACCTATATATTCAACACAAAAAAAATTATAAAATATTTTCTTAAGTACAGTCTGATGTCATAAGCCAATCAGAGAGCTGTATTAGCATCTTAAGACATTGGCTGCGTTCAGTAGAAAAAGCAGCTTTGCAACTATTGTAAAATTCTTTAATATAATTCGTCTTGCCCTTAGTTCCTCACTGGATAACCTAAATGTATAAACCAATTATATTCAAGAATTTTACAACAGTTAAAGCTGCTTTTTCTGCTAAACACAGCCATTACTTAAGACAATCTTAAAATAAGAATATAAATACCCTAGACACGAAGATAGGATTCGTTCATGTTCTATATATAAATATATTTGTTTTCTTTCCTTTCAAAGATTCTTTTGTTTTAATAAAATTTTTCTGATTTTTTGAACACTACAAATGGAATTAGGAGGCGATAACTCTGATATCTCGTACCGATTTACTCGGTCCATATTATCGATACGTCAACGAAATTAACGTTCTTTATATCGAAAGACCTTTCCATTGCGCGGTAGACCTAGTTTTTCCTACACTCAGGGCCGGTGCCCTTTCGGGGCATCTCCAGCGATTAAGCAGATTTGAAATTAACGGTTGAGACGGATTATTAAATTGAGTTAGTGGCCCAGAGCTGTGGGCAAATCACGCTGTCGCAATTTTCAGAATTGTATGAGTCGGAATTAATATTGTAGATTACATAATCACATTTCATATTTAAAAATACCTTGAATTATTGCAGATTTTATAAGTATTTTTTATATTTTTATCTTATACGTATAATATAAATTTGGAGCTAAACATTTTTGGAATTAGGAATGTATTATACTGATTTCGTAGTAATTTATTATTAATCCTCGTATCCTTTCCAGCACATTAAATAATTTTTTTCTATTAAAATCAATTTCTAATTTATGATTTATCTAAATTTTTCTCATTCACACGCAATAGAATAAAACAATAGTACGGATACTGTATTATGCAAAAAGTCAATTTGTATAATTGGAAATTACACATAAATAATTTAAGATTTTGCAAACTGATTAAAAATTAGAAATTCGCTGAAGTATGTGAATTAAAAAAGAGAGTACACATAACGAACAAAGGCTATTGTGTATAACCGCAAAGAATTCCAGTCGACTATTTATTATTCTATTTTCAAGAAATTTTCTTTAGAATAAATTAGAAAATTTTCTATACAAATAAAGCAAGGCTATGTTCAATCAAAGGGGCTTTTGATGTCTAATAATATTTTTGTGTGAATTTTACGATTTTAATTTCAGTTCGAATAAACTGCAAACGTTTATTATTGAGCAATAAGAAAAAAAATAGAAGTGGATCTAAAATATTATTACGTTCTACTTTCCGAGGGAAGTATATAAATTTGCCAATAAATTAAATTAAAATCCATCGCAATAAAATGCATCTCGTCGATTGAGAAATTGTGTTAAATCCGTGTTACACTACACCTTAGAGATTAAGGATTGCGAATTAGAGATTAAAATTTGACTTGTCAGATAATTTTAATTCGTTTCGTTTTAATTAGCTGAATTTTAATTTTCAATTCGCAATCTTCTCAATCTTCAAAATACATATATGATACGAGCTTTAGGATTCCTGATATTCCGATACTATTATATATATCTAACTAAGCATATAACAAAGCAATAATATTCGTATAATTTATTACATTAATTCTCACCATTCCATTGGTTTTCTTCCATCAAAATCGATTTCTAATCTATGATTTACTCAGAGCTTTTCCATTTACACGCAAACTAATAGAATCAAATAATCGTTTAGATGCCATATTACGCCCAAAACTTTCAATACGTAGTGACGCAGACTTTAGGATCCTTGATATTTCGGATGCTGTTAGATTTAAGCTTAGCGGAGCAACGATATATCTATATTCATATAATTTATTACATTAAATAATCCTCATACCTTCCCATTGATTTCCTTCCATCAACATCGATTTCTAACCTATGATTTACTCAAGAGCTTTTCTATTTACGCGCAACTAATGGAATGAAATAATCGTTTAGACGCCGCGTTACGCAAAAAAGTCTAAATTGTATAAACCATGGTTCCTCTTAAAATGCAGGGAGTCGAGGCTACATGTTCTCAACGGTGTGTCGGTCTGTCGGTGAACGTCGGTGTGCGATGGTGTGCGGATCGTGAAGTTAGTGGCGAAGTAGACGCGGCAGCGGCGAGCGGAGCACAGTTGGCAACGCTGCGTCTCGTCACGACGCGTCGCTGTCCGCGCATCGCAACTGCGAGGCAGTGGCGGCTCCGCCAATCAGCGCGCCGCTACGCTCTCGTTTCCTCCCCCTCCACTCTTCTTCCGCTCTGCCCCCGTAGAAGCTTGAAAATCTGTAACGGACACCGCAACCGTCGCATACTCGTCTTCGGGTTCACGCAACGCGTTGGTCTCTGTACTCGAGTCAGTTCGATAGTAAAAGAAAAAAATAAATAAATAAATCGCCGTCAGTTGCCGCCACATTAAGGTACTCAAGGCTCGCTTTTTCGAGAGATCACAAGTCGGTGAATTTTACGAGAGCAACATGAGGGAAATCGTCCACATCCAGGCCGGCCAGTGCGGTAACCAAATTGGAGCAAAGGTAGGCCACTTTGAGAATCCGATTAAGAATCGATCACCCCTCTCGAACGAGAACTGTCGCTTGTCCTTTGTCCGCGAATTCCTAGCCTTCTAATGTCTTCTAGAGTCTTCTAATGTCCCCATCCATCAGTCTCGATTAATCTCCGGTTCACTCATTCTTTATCTCTTTCCAATTCTTAGAAAAGGTACAAAGTGAGTTAAACGGGGATTAAAGCTAATGTAAATTGATAGAAATAGATACGAGGCCAGACGGTCGACGGCTGGAATTTTGCGAGACTCGTTAACGACGAATCAAGACGCGATATATGTATACATATAAGTAATAAGGGCGTTTTCGATCGGGATCAGCGGTCGCCGTGACCGCGCCATTTTTCCTTACCGCTCGATATCGCGGTCGAGGAGAGCAACCGTCGGCGGGAACGAGGACGCGCCTCGGCGCTTATTTTCCCCGTCACTCGCTGAACGACACGCTGATACGGCGAGGAAACGAGGCAGCCTCGCCCGCGCAGCGGTCGAAAACCTGTCATGGCGACAGAAGCTGACCGGCCGGCCGGCGAGCCTAACGGTTTTTTCCCCTCCCCTCCCCCCCGATTATTTTCTCTCTTCGAGTTTGTGCAACCGCGTTCCCGTGCGAACGCGTCTCGTCGGCCATCTTCTCTCGGCCGTTCGTCTTCCCGTGGATAAATATTCCACATACGTCGCGACGAAGGCAGGGAATTTGCGGATAAACGGAGCTGGTCGTCGGTGACCGTCGCCGAATTTATCTGCCACTCGGCCAGGACCGACGGATCCCGAAGCTGGGTGTGGCGAATCTTTATTCTCTTCCCGGTGATGAGAGAGAGATCGCCGATTCACGCGACGGCCCGATGCGGCATCGACCGGTTGCGCGCGCATCTCTTTCTCCTCTCTCCTTTTCATCCCGTCTGACATTCTCCGCTTTTCTGTCTCGTAATAGTAAGTACTTTATCCGTGTCGGTATGCAAATGTTACTCTCTGCGATGTGGAAAATATGCGAGACACTTGGTTCTTGTGATAAGAAATGAATCGTGTTTTAGATGTTCATGGATCGTTACAGCTTCGATTTTACCGTGAATAAAGTCGACTGTCATAGCTTTCATTCTTGTACGTCCATCTTTCCTCTTCCCCCTCCCTTCGTCCCGTTCAGTCTGGCGTATGCTAAAGGTTGAACTCACACCGAATTCATGAATACTGATCGTGATGAGATATATGAGATCAAGGAGTTGATTATGCATCTTGAAACGAGATGAAAATTATAAAAGTGAGCGAATTTATTGGAATATTTATAACTTTATTAATCAACAAAGTAAATTTATTCACTTTTGTAGCTTTCAGCTCGTTTCAGAAATAAACACTCGACCTTCTGAGTATGTATTGTAGAATTATTCCGAATTATTAATTCAAAATTATTCCATTATACCTTACATTTCTGTTGTTTTTTTTTGTTTAGGAAAAATTCCGGAATAATTCCGATCGGAATGTTTTCGTTTCGAATAATATGTGCTGTTTTTTTTTTCTTCAAAGAAAGTACTGAATTGAAGATGGATTGAAATGCGAGGAAAATTACAAAAGTCAGCAATGTCAGATGTTGATCAATGAATGGAATTATAAATATTCTAGTAAATTCATTTGCTTTTATAATTTTCACCTTATTTCAAGATAAACAAATGTTCCTTGTGTCTACTTGAGCAATAAGTTGGAGTGAAATAAATTTATTTATTTTATTTCAATTCTTATTGCATTAATATACACCTATTCAGAATTTTCTTTGAAAAATTACAGGCTTTTTTTTTTTTTTTAAAAGAATTGTATTCAGATTCCTACCACGCAAATATTTTATCAATGTTCAATATTGACAAGGATTGAATGATGCCTGTGTCTAATCTGTAATTCTTTGTTATCATTATATTATTATTGCACTTTTTATATTCATATAATATAACGATAATCGACACTGTCGTTAAGCTCTGATTTTTCATTGCTGATTAACTTGTGATTAGGTTTAACCCGATGGTAATATAAAACTTCTATTTTTCTATATATGGTTATTTAATAATAATAACTAAATTGTGACTTTGCAAATAATTTTTGAAGTTACTACAAAACTATTAGTTTAATGATTGATCATAATTGGAAAAATACTATTACTGTGAAATTAAGTGAGGTTAAATTTAAAAATTTATAAATTAACTAGATAATGGAAAATCGAATCTAATGTCTATTTCTATCAATGTAGATTAACTTTAATCTTGGTTTAACTTACTTCTTCTAGGACTCGTTTCTATCAATGTAGATTAACTTTAATCTCGGTTCAACTTGCATCTTTTTCTTATTCTTAAAATCAGAAAAAGATTTAAAGAGTTAGTTAAACCGAGATTAAACTGCATTGGTAGAAATGGGCATAGTGCTTAGAAAAAGATAACCAATTAGACCGAGATAAAAATTAATCGACCTTGTTGGAAATTAGAAATTGACATATTGAACATTCAGGTGAAAATCTAAATACACTCTAGGTGACACAGTCGACGCAGATATCGTTCTATCTTTGCTATTTATTGAATACCAAGAAGGATATTTGTGTCGATTATATTTTCTAAAAGTGCTGCTAAAAAAAAAAGAAAGATCGCTACTAGCTAATCTTCACTTTACACGATTGACGTAGAAAATGTTACTCGATCTTTACGAAGCCTTCAGCTTTCAGATTTTCCTTCTGGTGGCACCGGGATTTGTGAGAATTGTACGATTTGGGCAACGCAAATTTTCGCGCTCCGGTGTGAACGCTCCTTCAAGCAGATGAAATTCCTGCGTCGCGTCCGTTGGCTGCGCGGCGTCACGATCGCGTTTAACGGCCACGCCAGCGTCGGTTGCATGGCGGGTGTATTTTAAAATTTTTATACGACACGCCGTTAACAGACAGCCGACGGGCGCGTGGCACTGTGTTATCGACACGCAGTGGGACGCTTGTTAATCGTGCGAATCGACGTTTCCGTTTCAGTTCTACGTGCACGCGCCTTTATTCTCTTTTCGTCGTTTCATTTCTCTCGCTGACTTATCGATCTCTCTCCGGTATTATTTTTTCCTTTGTTTTAAACTTAGAAAAATGTCGCGTTGATAGAAACTCAAGATTTTGATTACTAATTTGATGCGCTAATTTTTATATGAAAAGAAGTACCTATATTTTGCTGAAGTACCTATTTAAAAGTTTGGCTAAATACAAATCTGAAAATAACTTTGTTGTACTATCAAAATAATTATGTACACAATAATACATACCATACACAAGTAATAATTACTTGTTTCAAATGTTTCGAAATATATCCGCAAATTTATCACGTAATTTAATCAAATTTATTCAAAATGTATTCTTATTCTAGTAAGTTTGATACTTCAATCACAAGATTAAATTAAAATAAATTCGTTTGTATTGCTTGAGCCACTTTTTTCGATCAATTTTATAATATTCTATAATAAAGAAAAAATTCTTATTTAAGTACATAATGAATTTTTCTAAAATTTATGACAAATATATTTTAAGATTATCAAGAAATTAATTATAAACTAGTTATAATCGTCACTTAAAAAGAACAAAGTAAATTGAATCCATAGAATGATATTTTTCTGTGTGTAGTAACTTTAAACATACTAGACAATATTGCAAAAATTTTGACATTCTAGCAATTACGCAATTTGAGCATTCTATATTTTGATGTTCTAACAAAATTATTTTCAAATCCATATCTAGCTAAATTCATACTTCAACAAAATCGTTCTTTCCGTGTCTAGCCCTATTTTAATTTAATTTATTTGAATTTCTTCAGTTTCATTTTTTCTGATTTCTAGTTTGATATAAATTTTTTCCTTTTTACTTAAAAACGACAAATCTTTAACATATTGCAACGAATGGAAACTAGAAGAATAATACTCAAATTTTTAATATATAAATTTTTGACGTAAAGATTATGTAAGAAGACACAAGTATTTATAATGTAGATCGATCTTTAATACTAATGTTAAGTAATCATCTTATCAGAATAATCGACGATAAAGACTGCACGAGAATAGGTAAAGATCGAGGAGAAGCTGATCAACGTTCGTCGTCACGCTTCCGTAATTTTTAAGGCTGCTGCACCAAGTCAATGTCCGTTTCTCGAGCTGTCTATCTCAATCGATTCGACGTCACGGTAGCGTAACATCAAAGGCTATTTTTTACCGTCTTTTTTTTTATAACATACTCCTAATAATGAGAACGTATAGAACGGAAAATGTTTTCTTAAGTAATTATTATCGCGATTAGCTCTGCACTTTTTTAGTTTTCAACTTATCAGAACTCGAGATAAAGTTTATTTGATAACCGAGTTATTGCTGAGGGTGTGTAAAGAAAAAATAAATTCAATTTTAAAAAAGTCTTTTCCAAAACAAGATGTATCTTTTAATTTCAGAAATTTTTATAGAAAATAAAAGTAAAACCTATCAAAAACATTACGTACTGATAAAATATTAAACATTTTATTACTCCAAGTTCTCAATTTGGAACATATTATAAATTTTCTGTAAAATATGCCAGAAGAAAATAGAATGATGTTTATTGAAGTAAGATGCTTCGAAATGAAGCTTGTACTCCCCGAAAAAATATTAAAGAAAATTAAGGCAAAATTACTGTGAAAATGATAATGCAGGAACTACTTTCTACTACGCGAGCTTGTATAATCCATTATACCAATGTTGCTCATTCAACGACGCCTTCGAGTCCAAGGACACCGAGTCTCGCGTAGCACAGCAACGCGTTCCCAAATAAAGGAAACCAGCGATATCTTCTCGCCATTTTCTTTCGCATCACCTCGGCCCGTTTCGCTCGTTGCCGACACAACCGGCCCTCTTTCTCTCTCTCTCTCTCTCTCTCTCTCCCTCCCTCTCTTTGGATATAGCCAGGTGTATCGATCGTGTCCGGTCGCAAGGCTGGGTTTTGCCTACTATCGCGAACTCGATGACGATTACTATTTTATGATTCAGTTTTTTCACATTTTAGTGTATTGAAATAAATATAATTAAAGTCGTTAATAATATCTCTAATCGCCAACTGATATCTTCTATGAAAGACAGTCAATCTAGTATTCTGTAAGATGGAATGTAATTCAATGTTGTTACTCTCTCTTTAAAATATGTAACATCTTTTATTATTAATATTATAAGAGAAATAATTCTTTATAAAGATGTATATATATTTATGAGAAAGATACGTAGTCAGTGCGAGGTAGTTTTATGTTCTCATTCAATAATCTTTATATTACCTTAATTACAAGGAAATATACTCCAAATCTACATTTAAACGAGGTGCGTAATTAATTCTAATTATTATATTTCTACATGCGAGCATAAGCATTCGTGTAAACTAAATGAATTAGGATCCGTGATGGAATTCGTTTTCTCTCATTTAAAAGTTTGTATTATTCAGTGTAGTGTAATATGTAATATTGTTCCTATATAATACATGTACTTCGTGCCGTTACGACCAACTGCTCTCATAGAATCAGTTTACAACGAGAAGTAGGAGTATTAACATTATTTATTTCTTATTAGCCAGATTACCTTATCGCATTTTAAGACGTTTATCAGCATAATATTTGAGCTTAAAGTAACATTTTCCGACCTTGAACTTGCTGAGTAAAAAACAGTGATTATTAGATAATTAGTCTTTTCTAAAGATCTTGTTTTATTTTTAGCATTTTTTAATTTCGATACTGAAATTAACACTTTGACGTACATATGAAAAGAACGTTTATGTTGAAATACCTCAAAATTTAGCTATTGTAAATAGATATAGATCTAAAAATAATTTTGTTGGATTATCAAAGTAATTATAGCAGGACGCTCAAGTTAGAACATAAACAATTTTACAGCATTGTTCATCAAATGAATTGTTGCATAATTATTTAAAAAATTGAATTTCTTACATAATTATTTTTGTAGTCCAATTTATTTCAGATTTTTAGCTAAATTTTTAAATGTTTTAGCAAAATTGGTTCAGTGTACATTCCTATACAGTCTAAATAGAGAACTCTTGTCGAATTAACCCTTTCTGTTCTACGTCTCTTTCATCCATCTACCGTAAGCGGCAATTCATTAAAGTTAGTAGGACCCTCGGGATCGCTCGTGGACCAATTGCTGCATCGCGTATCCGCTCGGTGGTTACGCAATCCGTAATGCAGCATCGCGCGCATGGCATGTATGCATTTAGAATAACGGTACGGATCTTTCACGCTGCTTCCGGTCTAGCAATGATAACCTACGTCTGTCGCCAGCTGTCGGCGATGCGAAGATTATGAGTTCTAAGCGCGTGAATTGATCCGAGAAAAATGGGACAAATTGAAAACATAAATGGACAAACATATCACCGCGGTGCATAACCGGGCGATCATTGCTAATCGTACTGTCGTTCTACAATCATCTCTATATATAGCGGTGACATTGGTGACTCATATCTGACTGTAACATGTACATTGCGACCAGGCTGGACAAGAAGGTGGAGGTGGTAGGGTGGGGACAGATAGGGTTGGGTGATCTTAGCTTTCGAACGACGATGATCATATATGGTCACTGCTTAATGCACCCATCGTCTCCATGTGGGATGTACGTATTGAACGGTAGGCGGATCAGACGTTTTTGCGATGACTTTCACGTAGGTTGTATATGGACTTCATTTCATCAGAGATTATTCAATAACGGAGCTTCTTGTCAAACGAAAAACGATTCCACCAAAACAACATTTGACTCGATGGAAGTTGCAAAACAACTGTCAAGATAAAATTATCTGCAGTACTCTTATTTACCTTCGATCTTATCTGCCTGTAATTATTGACTATATATATATATATAACTTTTTAACAGAGTAGTTACTGAGGAAATATAAAATATAAAATAGAAACTAAATTAAAATAGTTTCGTTTTCAAACATAATTGTGACAAGATATTTTTTTAATTATGATTTTTATTTCATAGTTAATGGATAGTTACAAGTACGTGGTCAGCGGCAGATGGGATTGTTCTCTGTTTTGCGAATTTAGAATTGGACACGATCAAATTGGAGACAGCGGATTTCCGCAGTGGAACGTCTTGGTTGTGAAATGTCAGGAGACTAATAATTTGCCGAGTAACGTATAATTTGGTACCTTGCCACACTCTGACGTAAAGTCGCGCGATATTCCGGGCCTACGATAAGATGATTGAGCTATCAGGACGATTACGTTCACTTAACCGTTTCTACCTACTTGCATAGCTTTGTACTTGAAAATACACACACGCATCTCTTGCACGTTGCTCTCCAGAAATAGTACACCGTGGGTCTTTGAACCGTGTTCCTGAGATGGAATAGAGATGCGCCATGGACCGCACGCGGACTATTTTGTAATTAACTTCCTCTTTTGTTTGCAAATAAGATTACATCAGACACGCCCAGTCATATTCTGACTTGCTAATGAGAAAGGGGGAGATGTTTCAAACTATCTTTTTTGCATACAGGTTGATCAGAAATTAATTTGGTTCATTAATATTAATTATGTGTACTTGCAGTAAACTATATGGTACTTCTCAGCAAATTTTTTTACGATCTATTCACGCTATTGCTCGTAATCTAACGGGTGAATAAGTATTCAATTTGAAAATTATGCTATCTTCGCTAAATTGAAAGTTTCGAGCGATTTGACATTTTAGCTTGGAGCACCGATTATGATTACCTTTACTAGTGAAACGAGCGCTTCCGGGAGATTACGTGGCGACGGTCCATCACTGAAGCATCGTTGTACTCGTTACATCGCGATGCGCTTCGATGGGCCGATCGACTGGTCGCTCCGAGACAGGAGAGTAACCGCGCTTACGATAATTAGTCTCGATTATCGCTCGGGCGATTCGGTTACACCATCGAGAAGTAGGCTTGCTCTGAAAACATGCAAAAGGGGAAAAAAAGAGAAACACAATTCGATTCGCAGAGTCCTTGGGATATTACGATTAATTACACGCGAGCTATTCGCCACGCGCGAGGTCGTTGAACGTTAGCTCCGTTCGCGCTCGGTACAATGAAAGGTTGGAAAACGGATACGAGAATAATTGCGGGGAGAAAGCCGGTGCGCGAAACTTCCTTCCTACGCGCGGATGATGCGTGATTCAAAAGGCGTATCTAATTTTTGTGGCAGCACCGATTCGTTCCGGTATGGACAACACTTGCTAGAAATACGCAACACATTCTTATCTCCTTTTCACGATAATCTGTTTTTTAGTAACTTAATATATATAATATATATAAGATATAAAGCTCTTTTTAATGGAAATATTCTTACGAGATGATTTTTGTGTGTTACAGTTTTGGGAAATCATAAGTGACGAGCATGGCATTGACCCGACTGGCACCTACCACGGTGACTCTGATCTCCAGCTGGAAAGAATCAACGTCTACTACAATGAGGCGTCCGGCGGTAAATACGTACCGCGTGCCATCCTCGTCGATCTGGAACCCGGTACTATGGATTCCGTACGTTCGGGACCATTTGGCCAGATCTTCAGACCGGACAACTTTGTATTCGGTCAGAGCGGCGCTGGTAATAACTGGGCCAAAGGCCATTACACCGAAGGCGCCGAGCTGGTGGATTCTGTCCTCGATGTTGTAAGAAAAGAGGCCGAGAGCTGCGACTGCTTGCAGGGATTCCAGCTTACGCACTCTTTGGGCGGTGGTACCGGCTCCGGTATGGGTACCCTCCTCATTTCCAAAATTCGTGAGGAATACCCCGACAGAATCATGAACACGTATTCCGTTGTGCCGTCGCCCAAGGTGTCCGACACAGTCGTCGAGCCGTATAACGCCACCCTTTCTGTACATCAACTTGTCGAGAACACCGATGAGACTTACTGTATCGACAACGAGGCCCTTTACGATATTTGCTTCCGCACCCTGAAACTATCGACGCCAACGTATGGTGACCTAAATCATCTCGTCTCCCTCACGATGTCCGGTGTTACGACCTGTCTGAGGTTCCCCGGTCAATTAAATGCCGATCTTAGGAAACTTGCCGTAAACATGGTGCCCTTCCCCCGCCTTCACTTCTTCATGCCCGGATTTGCACCTCTCACATCCCGCGGTAGTCAACAATACAGAGCTCTCTCTGTACCGGAACTCACCCAACAAATGTTTGATGCCAAGAATATGATGGCGGCGTGCGATCCCAGACACGGCAGGTACCTCACAGTCGCTGCCATCTTCCGCGGTAGAATGTCGATGAAGGAGGTCGACGAGCAGATGCTCAACATTCAGAACAAGAACAGCTCGTACTTCGTCGAATGGATACCGAACAATGTAAAGACCGCCGTGTGCGATATTCCGCCGCGCGGTCTTAAGATGTCCGCCACGTTCATTGGCAATTCCACCGCCATCCAGGAACTGTTCAAGCGTATCTCCGAACAGTTCACTGCTATGTTCAGGAGGAAGGCTTTCCTTCACTGGTATACTGGCGAGGGTATGGATGAGATGGAGTTCACTGAAGCCGAATCTAACATGAACGACTTGGTGTCCGAGTACCAGCAGTACCAGGAAGCTACTGCAGACGAAGACGCAGAATTCGACGAGGAGCAGGAAGCCGAAGTCGACGAAAATTAAAATAAATATTTCGCGGCGGAAGCGACATTCTATCGCCCTCTCTACCTACTCTCTCTCCTCTCTCTCTCTCTCTCTCTTTCTCTCTCTATCTCTTTCTCGACCGAGCGATAACGCAATACACCCTTCACCCATGCTTCTTAACTCGTTATCTCTCCTTTTGTATCTTTTTTACGGACTTTTGTTTCGATCTTTTGCGGAGCGCGCGCGCGCTTTTTGTTGCTCCCCGTCGATATCGCACTTAGTGTGATAATTCGAAGAATGATTTCTTATTTTTGAATGTATCATTCTACAAGATTCGTTACTTTCTCGATTACTAATTTTCGCGCGCCCCTACCATCATCCACTGTACTACCGCTCTAAGCGGACGCTACATATTTGAATAAATTATTATCATATGAATCTGTCGTCACTCGTACTATTCCCTGATTATTAAAACCCTAGTACTATTGAGTTTTGTATTTTCGGAAACTTTTCGTACATATTTATATTCGATGCAGTTTTATACCATGATTAAATAGATGTGAATAAAAATTCATAAAATATACGTTGAGAGTATTGATTAGATATTCAGTTAATCTGATACACAAAAGTTAAATTAAATAATTTACGAAATAATACATTATTACGAAAAAACTCAGTTTTGAATAAATGTACAAGCGTAATTATAAGAAAGACTCGAAATTTAGATTGACGGAAATAAGATGTAATATTTGAGTTTGACTCCACATTTATTAAATTCTTTTTTACAAAATTGTGTATTTTCTATCATTAAAGGTGGCACACAATTGGCATTTGTTCTAAAACATGTACATCAAATAATAATAAAATATTACATTAAGTAAAATATTGAAAAACTGACAAACTTCCATTTGCTTCTCTCGTAAGCTTCAAAATCATAATTTGAAGGTCTCGTATTCTTTTATGCATTATTTGTAGGGAAATTACTTTTTATTTATATATACACTTAGAATTGTTTTTATTATATGAAGTATAATCAAGTATAATCTACATATATAGTAACAGGAAATTAATTTACATTTTTTAATTTTTTATACAAGTGCAGCAAGCGATGTTTGTAATTTCCTACAGTTTTTTGCGTTCTTCTATTCTAAAAAAGGATTTATATTCTGCATAAAGGAGGAAAAAGAAGAAAATAGAAAATACAAAATACGTGTTTCGTCGGTATTACAGATTACAAATGATGTCAATATCTTCAGTTTTTTTTGTGTATCATGGCCCTTACTGATTTATCTTTGCATTCTAGAGACATCTGTATTTTTATCAATTAAACGATATGATTTTACAATTTTAGACTTATATATAATTAAACTGCGTAATTACTTAATTATCAGTAAGTGGAAAGTACGACCGCGTCTTGCCGACGGAAGTTACAGATTATTAGATGCTCGTACTTATTTACTGTATGTTAATTTTCAGATGCGATAATTATTCTTGAGGCTACAAAAGAAGATCCAGTAATTTATATATTTTATCGCTCTCTGAACGATGATCATTGTCAGAAAATGATAACGATTTAATTATGGCTTAAAATTAATTTGTGTTAAATAAATTGATTTGTAAAATTAATTTGTGTTAAATATATGCATATCTTATACTTCACCAAGTTAATTCAATAAATTATACGCCACTTTTAGCAACCGTGAAATATTCCAATAGTTTTACTTTACAGAACGCAAAACGCTTAAATTTGCATTCATACTGCGATAATGAAAGAATGTCGAGCACATCGCTCTAGCTCGTGTCGAGTTAACGGATTAACGGAGATACAGTTAAGCCGGCGGAATCAGCGCGTTTCGGCCTCATGCTGAGATTGATACGTGTTCCACGGACCGAATGCACGGGAAGTTGAAACACATTGTTAGATTTTCCTCCGCGACGGTCGGTCGGCATGCGAGAAGCTCGACCTGCGCTCAAGTCGGAAATAACCGCGACCGCGTTGCGACCCTGCGCTTCCGGTTGCGCCCCCTTTCGCCCCTACTGAGATTATTGCCTTATCTTGTTCCTTTAATTTCGCACAATTGACCACCGCCTCCGTGGCCCGCGTTGACAGTCTCCCACGATCTTCGGTTCCCCCAAATTAATCCCAGCATTTTACGATCAGATCATTTTATGATTGCCTCGTGATTTTTCACTTGCGCTCTGCAACAACGTCCAAAGGAGAACTTGAAATTTATAATTATATTTTAATAAAAAATAGATATATATTAATATAAATAATTGCTTAATATGAATCAAAATTATAAATTATTTTATATTTTTGTTTTTTTTA
>NW_017304438.1:4063086-4066365 GCF_001594115.1 Trachymyrmex septentrionalis | reverse complement strand
CTTTTCATCCTTTTAATATTTCTATAACATTATTATATTTTTTTACAATGTTTTAAAATAAATTATATCAGAATATTCACGATATCCAGCAGTTCTTGAATATCCTTAGATTCTAGAATTATACTAAAATTTAATGTATTATGGAAAATTCCTAGAAAACTCCTGAAATTTAAGGGCTGCTCTGAAATTTATTCTTTTTAAAAAAATCAGATAATTAAAGAGAGAAATAATTTTAAAAATTGTGTTTGGATATAAGTCTTCCCTTAAAGATGTAAGAAGTTATCAACAGAAAATTTTTTTTTAATTTAATGTCTAAAATAGAACGTAACAGAAAAATCGTTTATGGTAACGGAATATTGTTTAATATTATTTATAAAGCAATAAATAATATTGTTAGCGTTTTAATTTATTCGTCACACAAAGCGTCCTAATTTATACAAGCATACAAAGAATACAAAGCATACAATAGTGTGCGAATCGATGCAAATTAATTAAATAATCAAAATTAATCGATACAGCCTGGAAAAACCAGGATTTTTACATGGAATGTCTTAGAATTATTCTTAAATTGACTAACCAGATTTTGCTATGGACACCATGTTATTATAATTGATATATGCAAAGACAAATGATCTGATCGGATTAAATAATAATTCTGGTACAAAAAGGACGAATCAGAATTTTCTGGATAAATAAAATTCTGATTAATATAATTATTCTGGTAAAAATAAAAATTCTAGTAGATTTTATCAGAAATATTGTGTCAACTAGAATTTCGGTTATCTCAACTAGAACTCTCATAAGTTTAACCAGATTCTGGTACGATATGTATGGAAAGATTATTGGATTTGATTTTAGCCGTTTGTTTTTGATAAGACGCAGACATCGACCTTAATGAAGACAACGTGACTCATCGCATGTCTCGCTGTATGTTGACCGTCTCGTCTTACGAATTCGATCCATCGCCAGGCGCCGCACGCAAACGAAGTACGTGCCTAGCTCATCAAGAAATAAGAGGTAAGCATCATTTCCTGTCTACTACACCAAATACCGACTCTTGCGTGGTCTCTCTTCTCGAAAGTTAATTAAATTTCATCTAGAAATCTTGTTTGTAAAAAGTTGTTCCATCAAGGAAACTTCTAAATAGAAAAATTTTAGATAAATGCAGGTTTAATCTCCGATCCTCTTAATCTTTGAAGTATTCCTTAAAAAGTCATTCCTTAAAAAAGTGATCTCTTAAAAATATAGGTAAATAATGCATATGTACGCGCAGGTATGAAGATTGTCTCATTTTATTTAAGATCAATCTACAATACACTTTTTGCTTCTCGTTTTTTGCTTTTATACAGCTTATCTTTTTCTCTCTTTGCGATCTTTTTATCAAAAGTGTTTTTTTGTCACGTGTTAGTCTCTTTCAAAATTTGTTTTTTGTCTAAAGCGACAAAAAAACAAGATAAGAGATAAAAATAAAAAAACGTAAAGAGTCAGAAACAAGAGGCAAAGAGCACATAGCTGTAGATTAGCTTCTAATTTCCCGTACGTGGCAGAGAATTGGTTGCAAACAGGATTATGCCACATATTTCAAGATTACGTTTATATGGAATATTTACGTGTTGTTTACATTAAATTTACACGAATCTTTTTACGTAGACAATACACAAGTAATGTAAAATATGTATTATAAATTGGATAATACAATATAGAAAGAAGTAATTAAATTTTATGATTATTGTTAATATATTTGACTTTAATATTAATAAATAAAAACGTATAAGCGAGAACAGAAGTTTAGTGCAGTTCAGTGCAACGATAAAGAATATAAACTTCGATAATCTATAGATTGTTCATATAAATGACATGTGAAACATATTATAGTCTATGTAATTTACATTGATTACGTTTATCAGAAAACGCAATTTTGCAACTGTTGTAAAATTCTTTAATATAATTGCTTTATACATGTAAGTCCAGTGGGGAACTAAAGGTAAGGTCAATTATTTTAAAGAATTTTACAACAGTTTCAAAAAGTTGCTTTTTCTGCTGGAACGCAGCTATTGCATTCGCGTAGAAGCAGATTATTATATTTTGCGCGTAATTGCACGAACCTTGTCGCAAGATTCATATTGTTTAATAAAAGCCGCAATTACTTCGCTCTTTTCGTCTGAATATCGCACGAATGACCGTGTACGTCGTCGCGACGACGCGGATGTTAACGGGAGCTGGGGACAGACGTTACAATAATAGACGGAGGCGTCTCACGAACGTCAGGGAAAGATCGCGAAGGAGCACGCAGCTGGTGACGGAACGCGACGGCTCTCTCGATTATCATCGTCTTCGACGAGGACGGTGGAAAGCGGAGAGCGCCGCTTTAAAGAGTGACTCAACGAGATAAAATCCCCAGCGTCTTGCCTCGTCCGTGTACTTTTAGAATCTTCTTAAGAGCGACATCCTGCTTTAAACCTCGCGATACGCGGCAGAGAAAATGGATCCGTGCATTCCGTGTGTTACAGCCAATTACGTGTTGTTGTAAACTTAAAACGACTAGCCATTACGATTTAAGTACGCATTCTCTCCCATCAGACTTTCTCATGTGAAGGAATGTCAAATGTTATTTACAGATTTCCATTTAAATAATTCTATTATTATATTTTTATAAAAAAATGCACGAAATTTAACAAGACGTAAAAAAGTATTTTAAGTTACGAAATAATTGAAATTAACGTATGCTAAACGACAGAGTGATTTTAATTTAGCTAGCTGTACACGTAATTATCTAAAAAGGTCCGGCTAAGTGATTAAACTGTAAAATTAATATAATTAAACTACGCTAATCTTATATTTTATTTATTACATCCTGACGTTTGCATGCGTCGGTGATAATTATAGATATTAACAGACCCGCATGTGTGTTGCCCTAGAATTCATGTGACCGAAACGCTTCCGTTAAACGTGATACCTTCGCCTGCATTCAACTAGGAGGAAGTACACTTTCCAAAAAAAAAAAGAGTCCTCCTGTTACGGTTCCGGTGAATGAGCTCAAGGTAATCCGATATCAAGAATAATCGTACCGTCGCGCGTCGTGACGCATTGAACAATATTTTGCACGCAAGTCATAATTAGCTTGCAGCTTCCGGGAATTAATTTGCAATGGTGATTAATACCGCGTTATTATTCGAAGGCTTAATCTCGCAGTTTTGAAAACGCTGAAAAAAATGTTGCCAATAAAAAGGAAAACGACTATTCGCTTTAATGATCGGAAGAACTGCGAAATGCATTCGG
>NW_017304438.1:4041920-4062986 GCF_001594115.1 Trachymyrmex septentrionalis | reverse complement strand
GAGGGAGGGGGAGGGGGGAGGGATGTACCCCTTCGCGATGCAAGAGGCACAACCCCCTTCGTTTTTCCCTCCCTTTCGCGCTACGGACAGGTCGCCCACATTCTTTCTCTCTTCTTTCTCCCTTTCTTTCTCCGTCACAACGACGAATTCCTCCCCGCTCCCTCGAGGCTCAATCTCATCGTCGAGTGTAGCTTCGCCTCGGAAGAGTGGACCTCAGAACGTCGACACGAACGTTTCCCTCGTCACGAGTACCGCTCGCCGTTTCATTCTCAGACTCGACTCGCGACGGCTGGCTGCACTCCTCGGTTCGGTTGCACTCGGCCGCATACGCACCGCACTTCGTTCCGACACGTCGAACGCGCACGCACGGATTCTACGGATCGACCCACGGCAGGATAGAGGAGTCTCGACAGGTCCAGGAGGCTAAATCAGCTGTTTCCTTTCATAGCGTACCGATTTTTGAAAGAAAAGCAAGATGAGGGAAATCGTGCATCTGCAGGCTGGACAATGCGGCAACCAGATCGGCGCGAAGGTAGGCCGATAGCTCTAGAAAAATGTCTTTTTAATCTCTGTACATTTTTTTTCAAATATATGAAATGATATTTCCATAAAGCATAACACTTGGATGTATTTTTTAATGGAGTTAATTTTTCCTATTAACCGACCATCAAAGAAGAACGAGATTTTTATTTCATTAATTTATTTAATAAACCTCATGTTTTTTAAATACGAAATATTTTTGTACATGTTAGTGGTATGTGAGTGATACAATTATAATCACATACTTGTTTAATTTGACATTAGTTGAAATATTTGGATTTTAATGGAACTAATTTTTCCTTAGCTTAAGATATTATCAAAGAAAAGAGAGATATTTTTATTTTATTAATTTTTATTTAATGAATCTCATATCTTTTAAATATCAGATATTATTCTTAGACATGTTAGTGATATGTAAGTGGCATAATTATAATGACATATTTGTTTAATTTGACATTACTTAAAATATGTGGATGTATTTTAATGGAGTTAATTTTTCCTTAGCATTAAGAGACCATAAAAAAAGAGAGAAAAAGAGATTTTTATTTTATTAATTTATTTAATGAACCTCATGTATTTTTAATGTTAAACATTAAACATGCTAACGATAAGCGGTAATCATATAGTATAGTCATATAATATATATATTTGTTAAATTTGACGTTAATTGATAATTTTAATTTTAATTTTAAATATTGAAGATGATTTAATAGAAAAGAAAAGTCGTAACGTCTATGTTATTGTTACAAGATTCGAATTTATAAAATTGTTTACGCAAAGCATTCTTCAAGTTCCTGTGTTTTATTTCTATACACAATCAAACGGTTTTCGGAAATAATGAATTCTGTGACAAAGATTAAATTATTCTTATCCTATTTTTAACCTTTAACAAAAGGAACCGTTTTAGAAAAGTGTTTTACAAAAATAGATTATCAAAATAAAAAGAAATTAACGTCAATAATTAAATATTTTAATACAATTCGTTACAATTTTGTAACGAATGAATTGATGAAATAATTATAAATTCACAATCGAGTTTTTGATGCAGTGATTAAGTTCAGCACAATAAGATGCGAACAGCTAATCAATATCAAACTCCAGAAGCGTGAATGGAAGAGTGATTTATTCAACAAAGCGTGTATGGAGCGCTATAGTGCCGATAGCATAAGAATAATTTATCTTTTCGCGATGTCCGGAAATTAACTGTAAATCCGGTTTACATCGCACAGAGACAACAGACGACTGTCAATTAAAGTGCGAACAAGTCAAGTATTATGACTCACCGTCTTCGGAGTATCGATCGGAGTTCGCTCGAAGCACTCTCGTAGTTTCCGGAAAAGCTCTTTAGACTTAGACTTCTATCACTTATATTTGAACTAACAGAAAACTGGAAAATACCTATCAATTTTTTACCGTATATCCTTTCAATTTTCAAGGAATATTGTCCCGTTTAAACTAAATATTTTTGAACAAGCTATATTATTTTAGTAACAGAAAGATAATTACATTCTTTAATAACTTGAAACATTTTTTTATAATAATTTGAAAATATTAACGAAACAGAAAATATTGCTACAAGCGATTTTTGTAAATTCTTGCTCTTCATTTTTCTCGACAAAATTAATAAGCTCGATAAAGGTAAAGCAATAATTGGTGAGAACATGAATGTTACATCGCCCCATAAAAAAAAAAAGCAATCTTACTTAATGGTATCGTTCGATCGCGGCTGTAATCGAATTGAAGATAAGACGGTGCGTAACGAATGGAATTTAAAGAACCGCATTCATCCCGATATTGGTACCCTCTTTCATTTCGCGCGACAGAGTGCGTGAAGTGATCCAAGTTTTAATCGCGCCGGCACACGATGGCAGGAAATGACGATCGCTTATACTTAGAGAGCACTTAAGATTCTACAACAGCGTCCGTTGTCCATTGGCGTGAAAATAAGTGGACATAGAAATACACGTCTCAAAATCCATTTTCCACGTATAATATAATTAAATTAGTAATAAATCCATTATTTTTCATATAATTAAATCAGTTATACATATAAAAAATTAAATAAAAAAATTTTGCCTTAAAATAAAAAGTTACAATAACTAGTCAAATAAAAAGCTATTTATAATACAATCATAAAGTATCTTCCGGTTCTGTTTGACAGAGCAAATCAGATAATTATTGCGAAATCATAGATACGAATTATAGCTGAAATTAAGTGTTGCCGTTAATTTATTCTAATCTAATGTTGGTTGCTTCTGAAGATTCATAAGATGTTATTGAACACATTATGCGAAGGTAATATTATCGCGAAGCATTTCAAAGTTTCTCGCAAAGCATTTCTCTAATTTCATTGATCGTGTTCGTAAGCATGACACTCGAAACATTTAATTATGTTTGTTATTATCTCTTTTATAAACCAAGCTCTTAATAATTTACTGTATATTTATAATATTATGTCTATGCTAATAATTATTTTAAAATATTCTTTACCTACATTTTTTTGTAATGAATATTATGTTAACAATATAATATTGCGAGCAATTTGACTTAACTGAAATATGTATAATAAAGTATATAAAAATTACTTTGAAATGTGCAAATACTGTTAAACATTCTAGAATGTACGTTTCGTTCAACAAAAGTTAACTTTCTACTTTATCAAGGTTTATCTTTGACAAACAATACCTTATCAAATTCTCGTATAACTTTGTTACAAGTTAAGATTTTTCTTGGTATTTCGTGCACAGTGTATTGCTCATTGAGCGATGACGTACATCACATTATAAACCAGAATACGGAGCATACAATGAATCAGAAATTTTTTTATAAACATATTATAGTAAAGACCAAAATTTAAAAATATAAAAGATCAAAGTTTAAAAATATCAATAATAATAATATACTAAATTAATACAGAAGACGTGTCTATTAATTAATAATGACTGACAAAAAAAAACGCGAAAAATGTTAGTTTTTCATCGCGATTTGTTGATCTTAATAATTCAATTTTCGTAAATCATCCATCATTTCCGTCGATCCAGAAAGTGAAGCTCTCAAATTATCTTCCTTGAAAAGGATCGTCTGTCTTCACGTCGCTGTAGATTCACTGTCAATTTCACGACATTGTTTTCCGCTCGAAAGATTTAACGATTGTAGGAAGCAAAACCGTTGAAGTTCCCGTAGGATTACAATCAGTCATGATCTAGACGAGTAAACGATAATATTTTTTGAATAGTCAAAACCAGTTAGTAATCCAAGATATATAGTTTAGCAAAAAAATCGATCAATGAATCAGTTAAGCATAATAATACAGTTTCGCATTTTACTTCATTTATCTGCGCGACGCGAAGCATCAATTTCCTTAAGTATGTTTATTTAAAGAGTCATCTAATTTTTCTTTATATACGATGCATTCGTGTGGTAATATATTCTTATAAAGTATATATTAATTTATAAAATATAAACTCTCGATCTCGGAAAATTCTAAATTCCAAATCGAACTGTCTCCATGTGAGAAATGGCAATTTATTGTTAGTTCCTATTGAGATACATGTGATAATGGGCGTCGCGTACGTGATGCACGTAAATGCAGCAAGGATGCATTTAGAATAATCAGAGAGAGGCCTATTTCGCCGAGGCAGCGGCCATGGCGACCGGCACACCGGCTTGCTAATAATAGGAGGAGAAAATAGTAAAGACAAGACAAATGGAGAGAGGAGAAATGTTTTAACGGGAGGGTGGACATGAGCCAGGGGGCACAGGCCGCGTTTAATTCCGTACGTCTCTATTTTTGGATGTCGCGCGTGTTATCCTTGTCGCCGCGACCGGAGTTTGGGGTGCATGCTCGACTCCGGAGGGAAGTCGCCCTTCATTTGGCACGTCAAGTGGCTCGTAGGAAAAGTGTAGTAAAATAAACCTATCACAGTTATGTTTAGAAAACGTTAAGGACATGTCTGCTATTTTTGTGTCTACTATTTTCTGATTACTAGATATATATGTTTAGAAATAAGTAAATTGTTTGAACAGTTGGCTTGTATAGTATTAATGTTAATGAATCACATTTGTAGTTCTGGGAAGTTATTTCTGAAGAGCACGGCATCGACCAGTCGGGCATTTATCACGGTGACAGCGATCTACAGCTCGAACGAATCTCTGTATACTATAATGAAGCGTCTGGTAAGGACATATTATAAATATTATATTATTCTTTCTTCTCTAGGCTCTTTAATTCTAAGTAAAACATAATTTAACTTGTTTTTAAATTTAATTAGCTATTTTTCGCGTGGAACTTATTACATACTGCACTAGAAAAATATTTTTCCAATTATTTCTAACAAACATTTTTATTAAATAATTCATAGTAAATTAATAAATATATAATATATAATAATACATAATATTTAGAAATTAATAAAAATACAAATTAGATTACTTGGTGCATTAAATGTATCAAAAGCGATAAAAAAAAGTAGGTATTTATAATAATACTTAATTAGATAATTTAATTAATACTAATTAAACTTGCAATGCTATTTAATATTTTAGGAACATATCTTGATTATATTTAATAAACACATTATTAAATAATTCTAACGATATTCTGACGTTTAATAAATTGGTTAGAAAATAAATTCTGACATACAATCTTCATATAATTTGAAAATATAAAGAGATAAAACGCATAGAATCTTTCTAATGGAAATCTCTTCGGAGGATTTTGTCCTCGTGTCTAAAATAGTAATAACGAGAAAGATAGACCGTGTCTTGCACCGATGGAATGACGGAGACAAGGAGAGTTGAGACACGCATTTTACGCTGAAAATAGCCATCTTATGTGGTTGGACTTAAGATTGTAAGTTACAACTGCAACACGATTTCAGAATTTCTCATGCATTCGTTTGTGTCGCGAAAACAAGATTATTTCCGAGAATACAACGTACAGCACGTGCTCCAGAGTAGAAACAGTTTAATTAACAAACGAGTGAAATGCACCATGCATCCGTCGTTGTCGCGACTAATTTGTTGTTGGAAATAGAATCCAACGCACGTTGTAAAAACCCATATTTTTAAATGAATTCTTTCATTTTCATCTTTTTATTATTTTAATTTACATTTTTAAAACTATTTCGTATTCATTATTTTATTAGAAAGAATGTAATATTCAATACCTTTTTTTATACCCTTGACGTACATTAAAAAAAAAATTTTTTTTAGGAATTTAAATGATTTTTTACATGATTTTCATCTTTCTTTTTTACTGTTTTAATTTTTATAACTATGCTTTTCAATCAAATATTCTCGTTGAAAACAATGTTGAAAAAAAGTTAACGCTTTCTAATTATTAATATCTTATCAGTAATTAATTAGGATTATTTGTGTTTAAAATTAAAATTATTTTATATTATGTTGACAAACTCGCAAAACGCAAATTCCTATATCATCCTGACGGTAGTTACTCATTTGTAAACGATGCAGACATACGGTACATCTATTGATGGACGTATTTCCGTCGATCATTATGGTCGACACGAGTTTTCAGTAGAATGACAATAACGGTCGATTTAATATGGATGCCTTGGAATCTTGTATTACGATTATTGAATACGTCTATCATTATGTTGATATCCGTTTCTTTAACGATACTTAATAAATATAGTTACATTTAATAATGTAAATATTAGAGATCTTATTAATTTCTATATATATATAATAGTAAAATATTTTTTATATAAATCGTTCTTCCTTTAAATATCTTTGGATATTTCTCACATGGGCGTAGCCAGGAGGTTTTGTTCCAGGAAGGGGAACAAATTAGAATTGACTCTTGAACCGGGGAGGGGGAGGGGAGAGATATATGATATGGATTATCAGACTTGTTTTATATTTTGTATCATTATTTTTAATTAATTACAAATAAATAATAGCATATAAATCACTAAATCACACATATTTAATTTATGCGTTATGCTTTATGCAAAGGTCTTAGCCTCCCTGTCTCCTTCTCGACTACGCCTATTATTTCTTGCATTTTCCAAAATGTCTGAATGAATAAATATACATATACATATAAATATATTATCTGATGATTTTTATTTTACTTTTCCATTACAGTCGCGACATCCACGAACGGAGGGAAATATGTACCGCGTGCAATTCTTTTGGACTTGGAACCGGGAACGATGGACGCCGTTCGTTCCGGTGCTTACGGAAAGCTCTTTAGACCGGACAATTTCGTGTTTGGACAATCCGGTGCAGGAAACAACTGGGCGAAGGGCCACTACACCGAGGGCGCCGAGTTGGTGGACATGGTCCTCGATGTAGTGCGAAAGGAATGCGAGAACTGCGATTGCCTTCAGGGCTTCCAACTTACCCATTCACTGGGAGGTGGTACTGGGTCCGGCATGGGAACCTTGTTGATCTCAAAAATTCGTGAGGAGTATCCCGATCGAATTATGAACACTTATTCGGTGATGCCGTCACCCAAAGTATCTGATACTGTCGTGGAACCCTACAACGCAACCTTGTCGGTGCATCAATTGGTGGAGAACACTGACGAGACTTATTGTATCGATAATGAGGCCCTGTACGACATTTGCTTCCGCACTTTGAAGGTTTCCAACCCGAGTTACGGCGATCTCAATCACTTAGTTTCACTCACTATGTCTGGAGTAACCACTTGTCTTAGGTGTGCATACAAATCCAATATAATAGAACTTCGTATCTACACTCAATTTATATAAACTAGTTCGTGCTGAGCTTTCAAATGTATGAACTCATAGCTGAGTTCTTATTCTCTGCAGTACCGTAGTTCCGATAATAGTATACTCTTTACACTTTTTGGAGTGAATCTCATTTCAAAAGAATGAAATATCACTTCAAGATTTTAGAGTATAAGAACTTGACGTATTAACTTTAATATCTTGAACGTCAGTTTTTATCATAGGAATTAATAAACAGTAGTAAAAAGGAAAGAGAATTTCTGTTATACAAACTATATAAAAAAAAAAACAGAATTCTTTTAAATTATCTTCTAATTATACATAAAGTAGATAAAGGAATGTAGCAATACGTAATGCACATGTTTCTTTCTCATTTTAAATAATGTATTAGTTAATAGCGTGTGGCTTTTTTGCTCTTTTATTTATACATTGTATTAATTAAGTTAATACTTTTCTGTGAAAAAATAACATAAATTCTAATAATAAAATCTTTATGTTGCAAACATAATTTATTGCATATATTGATTTTTTCAGGTTTCCTGGCCAACTGAATGCCGATCTCCGGAAGCTCGCGGTGAACATGGTTCCCTTCCCACGTCTACACTTCTTCATGCCGGGCTTCGCACCTCTAACATCCAGGTCCATGCAGCAATATTCCGCGCTCTCCGTACCAGAACTCACACAGCAGATGTTCGATGCAAAGAACATGATGGCGGCCTGCGATCCACGCCACGGTCGATATCTCACCGTGGCGGCTGTATTTCGCGGTAGAATGTCAATGAAGGAGGTCGACGAGCAGATGCTCAGCGTGCAGAATAAAAATAGCTCGTACTTCGTCGAGTGGATACCGAACAATGTGAAGACCGCTGTGTGCGACATCCCGCCGAAGGGCCTGAAAATGTCGTCCACCTTTATCGGCAACACCACCGCTATACAGGAATTGTTCAAGAGGATCTCCGAACAGTTTACAGCGATGTTCAGAAGAAAGGCCTTCCTTCACTGGTACACCGGCGAGGGTATGGACGAGATGGAATTCACAGAGGCCGAATCTAATATGAATGATCTGGTATCCGAGTACCAACAGTACCAGGAAGCCACGGCAGAGGAGGACTTCGAGACGGAGGAGTGCGCTGATGACTTCGAAACTTGCGAGCAGGAAAACTGAAAGTTGCAGCGCAACGTTCCCTTTTACTACTTAGATTTCTTTTCAGCTTCTCTGTCTCATCATCGTAGGAGTCGCATAACTGATCGTATAAAGCTCGCGAGAAGCCGGTTTTTGATACTTTTATATGCAACATGCGCTTTATAATCACTGAGCATAATGTAGGCGATCGACTTTTTTATGAGTTGTGTGATATCGAAATATTTATGAAGAGATCAATATTCAAAAGCAAATCAAACTGCAGCGAATATTAAATTAATGTGACAAATAATTATTTAGAATGTAAAATAGCTTCTTCTATATTGATCTTGTGTTATGTCTATGATACACCTATGTAATATTCAGCTTTACTATAGTGACAATCATAAGAATTTTCATATGTCGTTTGGACAAATGTGGCACTGAACTAGAACGTAATAAAAATCATTGAAAAATCAAATTTTCATCATATTTACAACTACTATTAAAATGAAAATGTCAAAATGCAATGAAAAAAACTTTTTGAATTCTTTTTTTCATAATTCCTCTTAATATTGTAGCACTAAACATTTACCCCTTAAATTTCTTATATTTTTAGATTTTTCTACATTATATATACAATTTTATGCACAGCAATTTTATTCAATCCTAATAGCACATTTCTTTATTTGATCATAACACGTTTTTGAGAACATTAGTATTCATCAATAAGGCGACTTAAATAATCTCTCAACACTTATTCACAATAAAATCATCTTCATAGTTCACTCATGTTTCAATGAAGACAACTCGTTTTAAGAAAATTTCATCTGTAATTTTCTGAGCCAATAAACAAGTCTTGTGATTTGATAACAAAGTATATGATAAGTTATGTGGTGTTATTTTGTATATATAATAATTTTTATTCGAAATCCAACTAATCAAATATTTTCTATTTTTCTGCATGTGCTCAACATTTCGTCGTCTATATTCTGAAAAAAGTTATATCTTGTCAAAATTAAAAAAATGTTATACTGTATATTTCCTTATCGTCATTTATGGCTTTTGTATTATTTAAAGAATACAGGATAAAATGAAATCTTATACTTTTGATGTATTACTAATAGATATCTTAATCAACATTTTATCTCTGAAAATAGTAGAAGCGGTGAGAAACTGTCGCGCAATAACACGCGTTCTCCTTTATTGTACGCAATAATAAAGTGTTTGCCCTCGGGGCACCGATGAGATAATGCGCGATCGCCAATTTTTGCCAAGGCCTTGGCTTCATCAATGTCAGTTGGCCGTCAGAGAAGGACGATAGCGAGTTCGATAACGAGAATCGCATCTAAACGCCAACGTTTACTCATCTTATTTAAGAGGCGTATTTATATTATAATTATAAACGATTAATTGGATAAAGACGATCTATGTAACAAAGAGCATAGCTCGTCTAAGTTTCCTAAACATTAAAATATAGCGTGTTTAGGAGAATCCACTGCGAATATTAAATTGAAGAACAGTTCAAAGTTTTGTTAATATTGTCTTTTATAAACTTCACTAAAGTAAGTACACAGACGATTAAAACATCTTCTAAAAATTCATATATACGAACAACATATAAAACGCTGTAAAACATTTGCTAAAAAAATAAAAATTACAAGTACAAAGGAATTAAATAAAAAAAATTTTTCAAAAAATTTTGCAAGCGCGCGATCCTCTACGTTAGATTCTTCTATTTTTCCATATCTTCGTCCTCCATTTCGTAGTCTTCTACTAATGCTTCTTGATATTGCTGATACTCCGATACCAGGTCATTCATGTTTGACTCCGCCTCGTTAAATTCCAATTCGTCCATGCCTTCGCCAGTGTACCAATGGAGGAAAGCCTTCCTCCTGAACATTGCCGTGAATTGCTCGGAGATCCTTTTAAACAGTTCCTGAATAGCCGTGGAATTGCCGATGAAAGTAGCAGACATCTTGAGACCGCGTGGCGGAATATCGCACACCGCCGTTTTGACGTTGTTCGGTATCCACTCGACGAAATACAAGCTATTCTTATTTTGGATGTTAAGCATCTGCTCGTCTACCTCCTTCATCGACATTCTGCCGCGAAAAATGGCCGCCACGGTGAGATATCGACCGTGGCGTGGATCGCAGGCCGCCATCATGTTCTTTGCGTCGAACATTTGTTGTGTGAGCTCTGGCACCGTGAGAGCTCGATACTGTTGGCTTCCTCGGGATGTGAGGGGCGCGAAACCTGGCATAAAGAAATGAAGACGGGGAAACGGCACCATGTTCACCGCGAGTTTTCTCAAATCGGCATTCAATTGACCTGGAAATCTATAATAATCATTTAAAATCGATTATATATTAATAATTACATATTGAAATTATATATTAAAATTATATATTGATTATATATTGATATCATAATTTGTTCATTAGTATTTTTCTTATTATATTAATAATTTGTTCAAATTTAATAATGGTTATTTTCGTATTGTAGACCTTAGACAGGTTGTCACTCCGGACATGGTAGCCGATACGAGATGATTCAAATCACCATATGTCGGAGTAGTCAGCTTCAAAGTACGGAAGCAGATATCATAGAGTGCTTCGTTGTCAATGCAATAAGCTTGATCACAGTTCTCTACCAGTTGATGCACCGACAGGGTAGCGTTATAAGGTTCCACTACAGTATCGGAAACTTTGGGAGATGGTACTACGGAAAAGGTGCTCATAATTCTATCTGGATACTCTTCTCGTATTTTCGAGATGAGCAGAGTGCCCATTCCAGATCCGGTACCACCACCCAAGGAGTGCGTGAGCTGAAATCCCTGCAAGCAGTCACAGTTTTCGGCTTCCTTCCTCACTACATCGAGCACCGAGTCCACCAGTTCAGCACCCTCGGTGTAATGACCCTTGGCCCAGTTGTTGCCGGCCCCCGACTGACCAAACACAAAGTTGTCTGGTCGAAATATCTGTCCAAAGGGCCCGGAACGCACAGAGTCCATTGTGCCGGGTTCGAGATCTACCAAAATCGCACGCGGTACATATTTTGGACCGGAGGCTTCATTGTAATAAACGTTGATCCGTTCCAACTGAAGATCGGAATCTCCGTGATAGGTGCCCGTAGGATCGATGCCATGTTCATCAGAAATCACCTCCCAAAACTATGAATGATTACGAATTAATTTCTGAGAAATGATGTATACAATAAAAAAGATAAAAACATAAATTATTAATCAAAGAAAATAATGATAAAGCGTTGAATATTTATAAATTAAAAGTGCTATTTCTAATCAATTATTTAAAAAATTATTCTTTTAATTAAAATATAAATTACATAATTTTATGTAATTTTCTCAAATATATTTAAAATTTTGAATATATATAATAATACATAATTTATATTTTTTATCGAGAGATACTAACCTTGGCGCCAATTTGATTGCCGCATTGACCGGCTTGAATGTGAACAATTTCACGCATTATGTATTAAGTATCATAGAATTTTAAGACAAAATAATTATATGAAATCCAATAATGATTTCCTAATAATTGTGGTAGAAATTAGTCCTTAAAATTGATGGATAAAAAAACGAGGAGATCGCGGACTTGCCTAAGATGTCATTTCAAACAGAAACAGGCGACTGTTGAATTCTCCTTGGTGACTATCCAACTACCTAGGCTATGTTCAAATTCTCACCCAAATGCTATGGTAAAACTCCGCTACTCAGGTATCATTTTATCCTTACTTTTTTTTATCGTTAAATAAGAATAACATAATACCTGGGGAGTTCTACTTATTATTTCATCGTATTGATTTTTTAACAATACTGTAATTGGTAAAATCAATATCCTTGCTCCCGCTTTCAATAATCAAGCATGAAATATTGACATGCAAGGTTTCTCAGACGGTCATCATAATTCGTCTCAATAGATATTTTATTTAAGCTAACTGAAATCACAACAAGATTTTCTTTATAACGCAAGGGCAAAATGTAAAATCGACGTCTAACTGAACAATAAAAAAGTATAGCATTACATTCTAGAGTCCTCGTAGATCCCGGACATTAATCCTCGATTCACACGCGTATCAATCACACGCAATGTACACGCACACACCGCGACAAGTTGGAAGTACTCTTCAGCAGCACAGAAAAAAAAGACGGGGATCGAATCGCGCTAGTCGACAAACTCAGGCAGGTTTTTCAAAGGAAGTACATTATAATAAATGGAAAAATAAATACAATGCGTGTCTATACTGGTAATTATGATACAACGTTGCAAAGAGTTAATTATAAGACTGTCTGTTATTTCGTCCTGTCTCATTGCGACTTCCGGCACGCGGACACATCCGCCAATACGCTGGCCGTCTTCGGCTCGACGACCTCGATATTCGACAATTCCTCCGCTTTTGGTGCGCTTAAGTTCTTCGCCTCTTCTTCTTTCGAGGGCAGCAAGGCAGCTGGCTTCTCGCCCTGCGACGTAGTCGCGCCTTCCTGCGACGCGACTTTCGAGGTAGACGAGCGACTACCCGGTCCGCCGTTCACTAAGTACCCCAACGGCAGGGACTCGGACTTGCTTGAACCTTTCCTGAAATCAATATTAAATATTAATATCAAGTTTGTTAACATACACATGAAGATAATAATCGTTAAATATTATTTCAAAATTAAAAAGAAATAGAATCGATTAACAATGATTTCAAAATAAAACCAAGAAAATTTGTTATGAAACATAAATTTGATAAAAATTGTTTACCAAAAAAAGTTATTTTTCTCGAAAATAAAATTCTACTTTGCATTTTGCAATATGCTAAATCTTTCGTCAGTGAGATTACTAACTTTGGTATCGTCGGACAGGACCACAGTTTGAAATCAGCCCCGAAGAGCTCACCCTCCTCGACCGTCTGCGGCAGATGGATATTGAGCGTCTCCGGCAAGAATATGGAAGTGATAGCGCCGGCAACGCTCAATGATCCCATTACGATTAGGGGTAAGACTCTAGAGTAGACTGCTAAATGAACAATATAGGGGAAGGTGAGAAGGCCGATACCGGCGATGAAAGAAGCTATACCCATCGCCTGAGACCTTAGTACGGTTGGCAGCAGTTCGCCGACGAAGACGTAGAAGACAGCGAAGGACGCAGCGATGCCGAATTTGCCGATCATCGCCAGACTCACTGTCACCCAGACCGCATCTGCTGCGACAAGGGCCGATCATGTATACAAAAAAATATTCGTAGATGGAATTCTATGGTCGATATTCAAAATCGATTTTTACATTTAACACACTGTTGAATTTTAAGATGGTACAAGCCAATCATATATCTATATTAACATCTTAAGATATTGTTTAAGATAATCTCGAAATGAGAACGGACTATGAATTCCGACATAAGTCTTGATTTTGTTGCTTATGTATTTTATTTCTCTTTTAAAGTATTCCTCTTATCTTTCTTTTTAATAAAAATTTGAAATTTAAGTGGACATCGTGGGTTTTTGATGAGAGAAGCTATGTGTGCGGTATGCGATAACTAATTCATAAGCAGGTCGAACATTTATTCATAAACGTTGTGACGTCGGCAACAGTAATTGCCTCTCACATGGATGTGTGTAACAATATCATGACGAATTCAATAAGGTAATGACGTTGAGGCCGCCATGACGCAAAGGCGTGCGATTCGGTTTAATACTTTTATTCAATTTTATGCCGCGAAGATAATCGAATAATGTGAAGATGAGCAACGTGGTAAATGGTCATCATCGTACATTTTCTCTCGTCGGCATTAGGGATATCATATCCGGTATGTATCCGCGTATATGTAATGTGTACGAGATATGACAAAATAAATAATTAAATTTACATATAAAATATAAAATAATTCTTAAGTTGTTCAGATATGTATATAAAATTATTTCAGAATCAGACATAAATCAGACGAAGTAGTACCTTCGGGCACGAACATACAGGACACGCAAGCGAGTCCACCCAGCATCATGGTCACGCATAATACCCATCGTCTGCCTAATCTGTCCATTGCGTACCACGTAATAAAGTACGATGGAATCTCCACGAGTCCTCCTATAAAAAATAAAAGACAAATAAAATTATTATACAAAAATGAGCACGAGCGTGACGTAGGTAGCGCATGAGACTGCTATGCCAGGAATCCCAGGTTCGATCCCAGGCAGATTGAAAGTGAAAACATTTTTCACGCGCTCGTAGCTCCTCTTCAGTGGTCTGGCAAACTACCAAGAATATCTATTGCCAAGAAAACCTTTCACAAACTGCCGTTTGGAATCGTCGTTAAAATTGTAGATCCTGTATGCTCGGTGTACGACCTGCATGCATATCACAAGCATACCTATGAGAGATACAACGGCAAAAGACGTTATAAAACTGAAAAAATATATATATATCATACAAAAGTTATTATCGTTTAACGATGTTTGATTGTTCTGTCATCTCTTCAATAAATTCAATTTTTATATTGAAAGATTTCTTTGAACAATTAATGCACTCTAAACAGCGTCTATTCCTGTAAACCCTTTTATTTTTTAATATTACTTTTAAGTTAGGGAATCGTGATATTCAAATTTTATAAAAAAAATTATACAATACTTTTTTTCATCAGTATATCAGAAATGTATGAAATCGTGATGCACTTATATGTTAACGAACAATTTGGGGATCGAGAGAGAAGATTTTTACCAATGAAAAAGGCCAGGTAATCAGAGACACCCAGATTGGTCGTATTGTAAGATAGCCCGTTGTACACTACCGCGTTCGCCACCCAATCGAAAGCGAGAATGAAGAACTTCTTCCTGATGTTTGGGTTTGTGATCAAGTCCATGGGTGTCGCAGATGACGGCGTCGCCCTGTTTTCACCTTCCAAGTCGATGTCGTTGGAATTTCTGCCGTTACATGATATCCCTTGTCTTTTTAATATTTCTACCTGTAAATAACGTTGCTAATGGAGTTCATATAATCCTTATACAGGGTATCCCAAAATTCGCGAAATTCGAAATACTATGACAAGAAAGATTTTTGAAAAATTAAGTGAAAAAGGTTATATGTAAAAAGGTTATATGTAAATTTTTATTTTAAACAATAATTTCTGAGATATATAATAGTTTAAATGTGTGGTTAATTATAGATATTTAAATGACCACTTATGAATATTCATAACGCGCTAAAGTGTACGCTCGTCAGCTCTCACTAAATTACAGCACACGAGATTTATACGGACATACGGCTAAACATAATCTGTAAATTGGCTACATAATTCTTATTATTTAAAAAATTACTGCTTAAAATAAAATTTTATAAATAATAACTTTTTTATTTAATTTTTCGAGAATCTATCTTGCTATAGTATTTTGAGTCGCAAATTTTATATGTGATATCCTATATATCGCTCTTTTACTTCAAAAGCAACTCAAAAATGTGATTTTCCAATTATTATCATAAATTAGTAAAATAAACATTACTCATTAATCATCAAAAATGAACTAACTCAACTTTAAAAAATCATTAAAATAGTCACAACTCAAAAAGCATGATTTTTTTTAAACGTTGTGATACAAAAATGATAAAAATGACATTTTGAGAACACATTTTTTCTGTTATTATTTAATTAGTCAATTTTCTATCAAACGAAAAAATAGTTTTACAGCTTAATTCTTTGACTTGGGTCACTTTTGAAGTAAGAGAGTGATATATTAACAGAATAATAACAAAATTAAAATATTTTTTTTATATTTTATAAATATGAATAAGATATTTTATTAGAGTGTAAAGGCTCCTATGATTGCTACGCAAATTAAACAGTGTCGTGGCTTATTTCGAGTTAATAAAAGATATTTTATTATTAAGCGAAAGGAATTGATAATTAAATATTAAGTTACCTCCATCTTTCTAAGAAAATTCGTAGGCACTGTTTTGCCATTGACTTTTGCCATTTGTTGAACGATCGCTTCCGCTTCGTCTATTCTATTCTTACTGAGAAGCCACCGCGGCGACTCGGGGATGATCCAGTAGTAACTGAAGAGAAGAATGAAAGGCACCGATGTGGCTAGCGATAGGGTATACCAGTGTCTTAACAAGTAACCCTAATAAGAAAAACGGAACAGAACGAAAGCATATAATCAAAACAATGACAAATCATGTTAAAATAGTTTTTGTGTTTTTCATACAAATTTCTTGTCAAAACTTGAAATTTGAGGGATTATATTTGCCTCTATGCGGGCACGCGCGTCGATTCAGAGACATTTAAATGTAGTATAGTTCCTATTATATTAGCATGCAGCGACCGAACACTCGTATTTGCATACGCTCGCATCGTATGATGCACGCTGATGGATCGCTTGCAAAATGATCCGCGTTATACTCTCGCGTTGAATCTATTGCGAGATCTACAAGCTGTCTCTTGCGGTAAGTCGCGGGGTAATGCGAGGCTTTCGCAATATTGGCTGCGTTCAGCAGAAAAAGCAGTTTTGCAATTATTGTAAAATTTTTGAATATGATTGGTTTGTACATTTAAACCCAGTGAGGAACGAAGGGCGAGAGAGAGAGAGAGAGAGAGAGAGAGACCAATCATACTAATAAATAAAAATAAATGAATTTTGTAACAATTGCAAAACTTTTTCTGCTGAATGCAGCTAATGCAAGTTTTAAGACTAATCTACAATGCTCTTTGCTTTCTGTAAAAAGTAAGAAACAGAAAGCAAAGAGCATTATAGATTAGTCTTAAAACTTACATTAGCTGCATTCAGCAGAAAAAGTTTTTATCTTTTACTTTTTTCCTCTTTGCGACTATTTTGGCCGTGCTGGGATATACATTGTCAGTATTGAAAATTCAAGTTACGTATATCTTCAATACTAAATTTTTAATACTAGCAGTATACGTTCGAACACGACCTTTATCGACAATCGTGTTTTTTATCTCTTTCGAAGTTCGTCAATTTTTATCTCGAGCAACAGAAAATGAAGAAACGAGAGACAAAAGGTAAAAGATAAAAAGTAATAGAAAGCAAGAAACAGAAAGTAAAGAAATTATAGATTAGCCTCTAAAGTATCCGTGATTTTCTTCAAAACGATTGGTATTTCATATTTTTTAACGGTGCGTTACTCTCTAAAATCTTTGGAGTGAAACCTATAATTCTAAGAGTGACAACTGTGTGTGTGTGTGTGTGTGTGTGTGAGCCAGTATTAAAAAAGAATGGCTTAATTTCTAAGAGCGAAATTTTACTTTTTTGAATTAGATTATACTTAAAAAATTTTAGAGAATACTTACCAGCAACGCCAAGAGAGACATCGCCGTGGCGAAGAACATGCAGATTACCATCCCGGCGAATGTTCGGTATCTTGGCCCCATTAGCTCAAGAGCTATAATAAAATTTATCGTGCAAAAATATTTTGCATTTCACACGAATTGATTTTGATGTTTCTATTTCTAATTTTGATATTTCTACAATACTTCTAATTGTCTTTATGTAATAATGGTGAAGAAAAAAAATGTATTTTGATCTTTCTTCTTCATTAAATTGTTCTTAAAGTTTTTCGTTTTGTATTATTGCCAAAAATTAAATAGTCTGCGATTTATATATGCTGAACATACCAAGTATGAAAGGTATCTGATAAATGGCAGGAAAAAAGAGACCATTCACGGTCCTCAGCGCTGTGTAGATCACGTAGTTTGGACTGAAGCTCGTGGCGATAGAGAATATCACTTCGAGAAACAGGATGGCGAAAAAGGCCGTTCTTCTACCCCATTTGTCAGCGATCCAACCGAACACGACGTTGCCGAAGAGACTACCCACGTAGAAGAACGTCGTCGACGTGGAAGGCCACCAGCTGTTGTCACATACCAGGTCTAGCTATGTGGATGTAGAACGCCATTAAACTACTTCGCCAGCGCCAAATTGTGTATCGGCAAAAGTAATCCAATGATTAACAGTAAAATAAATTAGAGAAACTATAAAATAAAAAATAATAAAGTGTTCGCGCGCGCATACAAGATGCCAACGCATAAAGATTTATGGTTTTTGTTATTTCTTTAAAAATTATCAAAATTTTTAATACAATAAAAATCATAATTTAATTAATTACGTTATACAATAAAATGTTAATAAACTACATTATATAAATTATACAATAAAATAAAATTCTTTTGTGGAAAATATACGTGTCTTGCTAATTAATAATAGTTGCTTGAGAAGAATTAAAAGCGTATATGTTTCAAATTAAATTAAAATAAACTCTAAACTGTTTTGAAGTTTTTGTTTGCGTTTGCTTAATCGAGAGATGCAAAACATATTAAATTATCAAAGGATGTTAAGCGTAAAAGCTGAATAATATTACTATATATACACATAATAGAATATATATACACATGATAGAAAACTATCGCAACCGACAAAGAACACAAATCTCGGTGTGGCGACTTTAAGGGATGAATAGTTCTAAAGAAATAATTAACCTGAAGAAAGATTGTACCGATTAAATCGTTTTTTTCTACATGGCATATGTGTGTTTGTAAAGAGCACAATGTATGCAATTGCGGTCATCGCAATTCTGATGAACGTAATCTGCAAGATCTTACGAGAACTTGACACGTTTCGTAAGCTTTGCATCATAGTATAAGAATACAAGATGCTGTAATCCCAGAATGCATGAACTTTCGGTCAAATTAATGGAAATTCTTAGATTCGCTCCAAATGTGAGAATAAATTCAATGCGACGATTTTTTTTTTAATAGATAAAGCTTCAGATATGCGAATACAACATATTGAAAAATAATAAAAGTATTTAGCATTTTTAAAATTTCATCAAGCTAAAACTTTAAAAGTTCTCGATTAGTTTCAAGTTAAAAGATCAATTTCGAGTTAAAAGAATGATTAAGTTTCAACTAAAAAGATCGACTAGAAACTCATTGTCGTAAGTAAGCCTAAGAAATTGACTAAACAATTGATTGACTAATCAATAAGAAATTGATTAATCGAATATTCTTCTCACAATCGATTGTGATTAATCAATTTGCACTCTTGAATAAGAATGGCAGATTTTCATTCTTTTTTGGAGTGAGGTTAAAGCGAAATTTCTTTTCTTTGGAATAAATCTTACTCCAAAATCTGCTACTTTTATTTAACCCTCAGTACACACAATTCTGGCAGTCCGTATCTACCCACATCCGAATATTTGTAATTCAGCGTTTTTTTGTTTGTATCTCAGATTGTGGTGCATTGATTTTAACAAATTTTTTTTTAATCTATTGTTTGAAGACTGAAAAAAAAGAATTTTTGAATTAGAAAGTCTAAAATGTCGTAACACAAAAGATATTTTGCAATAAGTGAAAAGGGATCGGAAGAAAACGTGAACTATGAAAATTGGATGGGGTTATGCTAACCCCATTGTGAATACTGAGGATTGAGAGTGCAAATTTTTTTATTCTTTTTTAATAATGGCAGTATTTTAACTCTTTTAGAGTGAGATTTCACTCCAAGAAATGTAGGAACTAAGACTTCAATCTTAAATGATATAGCTTATTATTGTAGAAAGCTCATTATAGAAAATGTTTGTGGCAGCCCTAAACGCTTGAGCTTGAATTTGCAATAAATGTTATAAGTTTTGCTTCTCTCTATGAGAATCGGAAAACGTAATCTCGAAAGTCAATCAGAATCATTTAAGTTTAGCACATTATACAAACGAATGATTCTGATTCTCTCTGGTCATATGACTTTTTTGAAATTCCGACTGAGGAAGCACCCTTACCTATAAAAAAATGGACAAATCATTATCGATTACTTTCCTCGTATTCGATCAATAATGTAATTGATCAATTTCTTAATTTCGACTTAAAGGACATGGCACGTAAAAAATGTAAGACGTAAGACTTAAGCATTAAACGAATCGACCAACCACAATAGAGACTGTAAGACCAATGTAAGCAATGGCGAATCCAACATGTTGATTTTCTTATTGCTTAAGTCTTACCCCAGATCTACAATAGATTTTTAAGGCCTTTGATTAAGTCAGCTGTGTAAGGAATAGACGAATCACAATCACTTATTCTTCTCGCATTCGGCTAGTAGTTGGTCAATTTCTTACGGCTTAAGACTCGGTTGCACAACTTAAATTTATCTTTAGGTGCTCAGTGACCAATGAAATAATTCATAGAGCATCTGAAGATAAATTTAAGGAGATCTACAATAGATTTTTAAGCCTTAAGCCGTAAGGAATGGACGAATCACAATCAATTATTTACTCAATCAATATTTTCTCGCATTCAACTGTAGTTGATGAATTTCTTACGGATTAAGACTTAAAACACCTATTATATTGTATATATACAATAGATCCGGACTTAAATATAAGGCCTGACTATGAATACTATTGTAGATCCGGGCTAAAGCACCCTGGCCATTCGCTGTATGTATGCCGACATTAGTAGCGAACTGGAGTCGAAGTGCGTGCTCGTACACGTGTGAAACACACGCGTCACTCGGCGTCGATCGTCATTTCTTCGTCGGTCCAGCATCGGTACTCACGCACGCGGGAACACGCGCGACAAAGAATAGAATCGGTGGAGGGAAGTTGTGGGAGAAGGAGGGATGGACCTCGCAGCGGCACAGTAGAAGGGGCGTTTCATCTCGTTGCGTTTACGCAGGAGACTACCG
>NW_017304438.1:4025374-4041820 GCF_001594115.1 Trachymyrmex septentrionalis | reverse complement strand
GGGGGGGGGGGGGGGGGTCACGTACGTGTGTGATCTTTTAATATGGAAATCGCATAGGCTTGTAGTTCATACACGACGGAATGCACATATGCGTGCGCGTATTTGTACGCGCGCGTCCGAAGGACGTTAAGGTGTATTGGTGAGCTTCCCACAGTGAGAGGTGTCCATCACCCTCGTTTGACAGGAGGAACATGATCCCCCCTCGCGCCCTTTAAAGTCCAGTCTCTCTCTCTCTAACTCTTTCTTTCTTCTCTGTCACGATCTCGCGTGGCAAATTAGACACGAACGATTCAGGCTCGGTTCCACAAATGTAAAAATACACACTGTACTAAAAAACATACGCTAATGATAATTATTCATTTCAAATATTTCAAAATTCATATGTCCGTAAATCTACCATAAGTTCATCATACAGCATTAAATTTATTTAAAATATATTCTGAAGCCTAGGAAGTTTAATACTTTAATCAAGATATTAAATTCGATTTGCTTATTATATAAAGTAGTTTCTTCGATTATATAAAAAAATATTTTACAAAGTAGTTTTTAAATAATAGTTTTTAAACAATGGTAACAAATATTCTTTAAAAAAAATAAATTCTTACTTTGAGTTACATAATGTTTTTTTTTTAATTTGTAATAAGTATATTTTAAGATTATTATCAACAAAATAGTCTTCTCTTTTTGTTAAAGAATATTTTGTTGATAATAATCTTAAAAATATACTTATTACAACTTTAAAAAAAACATTATGTACTCAAAGCAAGAATTTATATATTTTTTTTTTGAAAAATATTTTTTACCATTATTTAAAAACTATTACTTATAAAAGAAAGAAAGTAAATTAAGTAATCACTGTTCTTCAATCGAATAATATTCTTCTGTCTGTAAGATTAACTTTAATCGCGATTTATATAATATAACTTGCTCATCTCTTTTTCTAATTGAAAAAGAATAACGAATAAATTGAATCAAAATTAAAAAGTTAATCTTACATTGACGAAACCAAACTCTTAACGTACCTATGTTTGACCTCTCTATTCACCCTATGTATTTAGATGTAAATGGTGACAGTGAATGTATATTTACATAATTGGATTTAATAATACTGTAATTAAAAATTTAAAATTCGAATTATAATTAGAATTATATGCGCACACATATATTTCAGAAATTCTCTCTAAAATGTAATAAAATGCTTACGATTTTTAGTCTATTTTTGCAAAAATGGATCTTATTGATATCCATATTCGTGCGACATCGCAAAATAGTGTTGAACAAATAAAAAAATTTTGCATCTTCTTTTAGAGATCTTTATCCAATAAGTATAATGAAAACACGATTTTATTTATGCCAAGACTTTTGAGGAATACATCCTTAAAGACATTGATTTCTCATATTTGGAACTGTATGAGTTTAAGAATTTACATTAATTCGAAGATGATTAGTTCCATTAGTAGCAAGCAATATCAGGGAGTGCTGTTCCGAGTTAATAAGCGTGTTCGAAATCTCAATCGAGTATCTATTAGCCTCGACAAATAAAGTCTACCGGTGGGTGTTAATAGTTTTGACACGAAGTTTGATTTAAGCAAATTGCCACTCACGGACTTTCGAGGTCTGCGCGAAACGCGCAAAAGATAAATTGCGCGGAAAGACAGGAGAGTGCGCCCGCTGATGATGATGTTGTCGAGTTATTGTCAAGGGCAATGCACGCGCCCATAAGGACGTTAATAACACGTGTGTTTTGTTACCCTGACACACTTCGAAATCAATATTAATATGACCGCAGTACTGTTCATTACTGCGATTGTTTGCACTGCTCGTTACACCGATTCGACATCGAAATTAATTAAATTCCACATCGCATTATGTTACATTATACGACAACGTTCCCTTACTTTAAAAATATTTTTTGTCATTTTTGTAAACAACAAAATCAAGTTTTCTTTTTGATAATAATAAAAAGAATAAAAAGGAAAGAGTAAAAAAGAATAACAAAGAGAGTCTTCTATACAGAATATTTAGAATTAAGTTAAGACAGTTTGATAATTAAAGTTCGAAGAAGAAATTAGGTATAAACTGTTGGTGATGTTTCGAGTTACGTCACTTTTGATGAATTACTTTGCATTTCTTTCTTTGATAATTTATTAAAATTTTGTAGGATATCAAGCAGATATTTTTATGATAATTTCTAAGAATATATTTTTTTCCGATATTATTTAATCAGTCAATTATTTTCTGTGTTAAATTAAAAATAGTTCTTTTCCTTTTCTGAAAAATATAATTTGTAGTTTTTATTTTTGAAATAAAGAAACGACAATACTAATGAAACAAGGCATTGAAGGAAATTGTGGTGTGAAATGTTAGGCGAGAGAAAGAAATCCAGCGAAACGATACTAAAACTTTGCATTAGTCGTAAAACTTCCCCAGAATTAATGGGTAATCAGGTTCAATGTTAATTGAACAATTCGTAATTTCTAACCTATTTTTTTTTTAATTAACATCGAAATTTGACACAACTTAAAAATTTCTATTCGCCATACGATATTCATTTAGGACTGTGCCAGTTTTATCTATTCGCTTGGGTACGCGTATTTACACGCTCCGGATTTACGCAGACACATGACGCAAAGAGCCATCGAGGCAAATCCTGTCCTTCCGTTTTCCGTTCTTAATCGCTATCACTTTCTACCATATGGAGCCGTACGCTAACGCGCTTCAGTCACCCCTTTTATCGTTTATACATCGCTCGTTTCATCACAAAAAATGTCACGCTGCGCCTGTCGCAATGCGAATTAAAACATATTGCTGATACACATGTATAGATTTTTCCACAAAGCGGCTAGTCAAGCAAATTCATTGCGCAAGATATTTTTAATTAAAATTGCTATCATTTAAGTTTATTCTCACTATTGATTTAAGCATAGATGCTTTACGACCTTCATGTCCTCCAGATAATTAATGCAAAAAGAAGACTCGGAATTTTTATTTAGTTTGATTTGAATATCAATCTAAAGTCAACGATTTTCAAGCATTCTCGCGTTCATACATATTCATATATTCATTAAGCTGTTCGTTGATCCGCGTGATGTTCAGAATGATGATATTCTAAGGGGCCTACATGAACAAGAAGCCGATGGAACAAGCAAGAAGTAATCACTTTACGAAATATGTTTATTCTGTGTAGCGACATATTGCAATAACAAGTCAACAAGTCAAAGCTGTTTTTCAAGATTCATAAGAAAATCCAATTTATGGAATGTTTGCAAAAGTTTATGGAGTTATTGTTAGATGTTACTAAAATTTATTGTCAAATTTTTTAATCATATATTATTATAATGTTGCTTTGAATTATACTAATTATATTCCTTGGCTATCAAATTTAATATTTAATAGATGCTAATTAAATTCAATACTATTACAACAGGCTGCCTTGAAACTATTTATGACGTACAACCTTTAAAAAACAGCAGATTTGACATGAGTTAACACGTCTAATCCTCATGGCTTTAGTATCACACTTGCCTTCTAATTATAAATAAATAACAAATAGTGGCGAATATGTACGTTATGAGGCTCCAGAATAAAAATTAAATTCATGATAGCTAAGTAATAGGTATGATAGGCAGGAAGTTATATCAATTGTAGCTTAATAATAACAAATGTAACTAAAAAATTTTACAATAAATTTTAATATTAATAAACTCCACGAACTTTTGTAAATATTTTATAGTTATAAAACTTATTTTGTATATTAGCAATAATTTTAATTTCCATGACTTTCTCGCCTGAATCTTGAATGATTGCGTCAAGTAATGATTTAATTGCAATCATATGAGTGTTGTACATTATTCGATACATATATCAGATTTCAGATATAGATTGTGCATTTTAAGTATACGAAAAATGAATATAAATTATCTTTGCCTACGAGAGACAAATTAGATTCGGCAGAAAGTAGAGGATGTACAGTGTATTCGTCTTCAGCACAGCTGTTTGTCACATGTCAATACGGAAAAGACAATGACCTGTTCCATGGTCTCGTTCAACGTGGTATCATTAGAGCGAAGCTCCTAAATCGAGCAATAAATCATCGGATCGGTCGGAAGTAAAGTGAAGTATGAGCGCGACTGCCCACGCTTTTTGCCACTCGTGTCTCTTCCTCGTCAACGTACGTCCGCGAAAAAAAAATACTTCTCTAGGTCAACCAAGCGTTCCAAAAGAATAATTTCATTGTTTTGCAACAAAATACCTAGTATTAATTAAGCAAGTTATGTAATATTTCAATACAAATTAATACTTGAGAAGTAAAATGCACAAGTATTATTGTTTGTAGATGTATTGTGTCATCTCAGCTATGAAATTGAAAATTGCGTTACAGAAATGTTTCGGAGACACGTCGTTAGGCGATCGGTAAACAAAATTTACGAAAGAACGCGAGAGATGCGGAAATGAGCACCTTGCGCGAAGACGCGAAGAGGAAGAGGGACAGGCAAGAAAAAGAGAAACGGAAGTTGGTCGCGTTGAATCCGGCAGCAACTAAGTACGTAGGAATATATACCCTCTGCATGAAGAGAGCTGGCAGTTTGTGCGAGGCGTTTGATGTGACATATCACATGACCGGATGCGGGGGTAGGTAAATTGGTCGGCAATTGCTGACGCCACCAGAGCTGCAACCTATCGGCCAGTCACTCGGTCGCTCATCAACCTTGTTCACCTGTTGACAATTCTTGTTGCTGGAATTCTCGCCTATCTCGATCGAAATCTTAGAAATCGTCTGCGTCAACGTAAAACACGCTACGTCACCTCCCGCAATTTCAGGGAACGCATGATGAATCGTTCATTGTGATGTTCATGAATCGACCTATCATTGCAATCACTCTGTCTAAGATTATATAAATTTTTAACGCTGCCTGAGTGTAATTAATTCATACGAAAATTCGTTATGCAATAATTTCGAAAAAAAAAAAATCAAAGGCTACAAGAGATACATTAATTCCAGTAATAATTTAATTTGCTAACTTGATAATGGTGTAGCAAAACGTGACATGCATACAAATCAACGAGATTTATTTCCCACGTTTATCGCATTAAATTAAATCCCCGTGCAAAAGGGAGCTACATTCGGCTGTTGTATTTCACGTCAGTTAAATAAATTTTGCGGATGATTAATTGAAAGAATGGAAATGTAATGGCTGCATTGTAATGGTTGCATTCATGCAACCGTAGATTGCACTGAATAAAAACGTGCAAATATGGAGGAGTACAGAACGAACAAATATATAATGAACATAAACACGATACCGTGTGAAGCACTGATAGGCCTAACGTCGCGGTATCAGATATTTTGAGAAATGCGCGAGTAGTATATCATAATTTTGATTTATCAGACGTAACCGTTATAAACAAAGCGTAGAAAATATTCATCTAGATATGCAAAATAAATATTCGCTCGATCCACAATTTTGGCATATAAGCGTACTTTTTTCTTTTGAGAAACGAATCGCTAATCGCATTTCGATGGTATTTACGTTATCGCAGAGTTAAGAGAGAAATTTATGGTAGCTATGACTATAATTACATGATATTATAATTACGTTTTTTACTGTTATATTAGTAATAATAATTATATGTTATATCAAAATAATTCTATAAATATCTTTATAATTATATTATTACCATAAAAATGATAGCAATTACAATAATTTTGTAGTCATTTTCAATGCCAACTACATATAATTTTTTATAGAACTGTACAAACATATAATTATTATTACTAACATTATAGCAGTAATAATAATTATAATACGATGTTGTAGTCAAACTACCGAAACTTGGTTTTTAGTGCAAATTGTTACACACAACACACAATCTGCGAGATTATTTTATAGTTTTTTAATGATTTATCGCGTATGTCAATTAATTGTCATGATGTCCGCTATGAGATTACGGTCCACTCAGCGCAGTAAAGTCAGTGGAATCGAATAGAAGAATAAATGAAGAAAAAAAAACGCCTAGATCTTCGACTCCATGCATCACGATTCCTATTACGCCAGCAGCTCACCGCGTTGTCTAATTGTGGCAATTTAATAATGTCTTAATGAACACTTACGACTGCTGCCATGTGATCGCGGGTTTGCCCGCCGGCCCAGTTGTTTTCTTCAGTATTCAAATACCGACGGAAAATTGTCCCTACTTCTTTCGGTAATGTGATACGCAGTTTGATTACACGCGGACTCAATATGAACAAATGTAGCCTTTTTGAGAAACTTTGCAATAGAACTGAAGTATAAAATCGTAAACAGAATGTCAACAGTAATATTAGAAGTAAAAAATAAGCCACGCTTCATTTATATTTAATACCTCTATATATGTAAAATAATTTTTTAATTCGAGTTCAAGAAAAGTCTAGAAAAGTTTACATTGTCAAAAATTATTTTCTATTACATGAATTACATCGCGAACTTCATCTCTATAAAGCTAGCTATACAAGTAACTTGTCAATCAAGCAAAATTAATGAAAATCATATTTTAAACATGTTTTAAACTTTTTTTTTATAATGTTGTTTAAAGTATATATGAAGCATTTAAAAAAATGTAAAAAAACCACAATGTTCTATTCTTGTAAAAGATAATGTTTTTTTAAAGCTTCTATCTGTGTATGAACTTTGGAAATTGTCCATTCGGTGACTTTTCATTTACGTTTTTATCAGCCTAGGGTATTTGTACTTCTACATGTGGATAAAAAAAAAACATCTTTTACAAGAATAGAACATTGTTTTTTTACATTTAAAAAAATTTTTAAACAACCCTGTTGTTAAGCATACTTGTGCCAAGCATACTTGTGTGTTTGAAATGTGTGTGCTAATTTGCGATAACTGAGTAGTTTTGTCATATACCTATATGCTCCAATAAACTTATACGTGCATACTTGACAAGTTTACTTAAACGTATGTGGCCAGCCTAATGGGAATTGATAAAAAAAATTGGGTAAAAGAATGATAAAAAAAATTGGATAGAAGAGAAGTAATAGGTAACAGAGAGGTGGAAGGTATGAACCATCTAATTGTAAGATAGATAAACACTTGAAAATGTAGGTTTCACCTTTTCTTGAGTTCATACACTGAGAAGAAATTATTAACTTGATTAAATGTGTTTAGTTCGTAGTGATTATTTAGTTCAAGTATTTATATATTTAAGTTAAATATACGTAAATCAACAAAATCTTACAATTTTAAACATGTTATTTGTTTGAATTAACAATTTATTTGCTTGACAGTACATACTGCTGCGTTTAATTGAATGAATTAATATTTTTTTGAAACAGCAATTTTTTTCCTCAGTGTATTATTAAGAGAAAATTATTCTATCTACTTATTCTTTTTTAATAACTTCAGTGATTAAGATAAATTATTTCCTTTTAATTTCTTTTATCTTTAATAAAACAATTAATTTTTAAAGAATAAATTCTTTCTCTCTATCTCTCTCATTATTTTTTTCTCGCATTCACTTGTTGTATATTTTAGAACAACTCTACTCACTTCGAACTTAATTTTTTCTTTTATCTCATATTTTTATATTCTTTCGCTTTGGCACTTCGAACCACTTTGTAACCTTGTGGTCTTACGCATCTTATTTTTTTTATATTTATTTTAACTATGTATTTATTTTTATCAAAACGCTTGATGGGACTTCCATCCCAAAGAACTCAATACATGGTAATTTCTCTCTTCTCTCTTTCTCTCTCTTTCCCTTTCTTTCTTTCTTTCTTAGTACGCTGCAAGAAAATCTCATTTATTTCCTTTAGAAAGTTCTTTTTATTATAAAGGTATCAATGATAATTTGAATACTTCACAGTAGCGAAATTGTACTACAAAATGTGATAAACGCGGGAACTTTGTGTCTCAGCATTTGGCCACTTTGTTCTACGATATCGTGCTTAATCGGAACTAATCGCGCGTAATCCGCGCTGCACGATTTAATCCGTTCGCGCCAATCATATTCGTCATCGCCGGCAAATACTTCACGGAAAGCGAAATCGTCCATACGAGAAAATTACAAAGACACGTAACTTCATTCCACGAACGGGACTGCAGAAAACTCGCGATGCATCGCTGGACAAACACCCGGGCACTACGAAGCCAAAGGCCAAGGCAATGTGGGTGAAATCCGATGCTATGCGAGGAAGAAATTTGCTGGCGACGATTAAGGCGTGGGAATATTAAACAAATCGTCAAAGCTTGTTTTGCGTTACAATTGAAGAATAAGAAAACAGATATACATTTATATTCGGATAACTCTGATCTTTTTGGCACTTTTATAATGAATCCGTAACTAACAGCCACATCATCTATCCTATGAGATATATTATTTCATTTAATTAATAAATACAAAACAAGAATTAAACCAAAGAAAATCGGCTACATTCTTTATGATTGGTCCGTTAAATTTTCTACCATATGTTCGACATCTTTTCTGATAAAAATATGAATTTTTATTTCACTAATAAAATAGTACAGTTACTGACTTCATCCATTTGTAAAAGTGTTTTTTTTCTTCTTTCGCAAATTCACGAACATACATTGTAAAAAATAAAACGTTTTAACTTAAAAACGTTTAGTGGACTATCAGTCCGAGACATAAAAAATTAACACAAGAATGTTAATTTTTGTATGTCTCAGAAAATCCATTATACGTCTTTAACATTTTATTTTTTACAATACAATAACTATGATTTTAAAGAATAAATAATACGAGAGATCTGTATCAATGATTAATGAATTTAATTTGTTAGTACAGATTTATTTATTATGAACGTCCTCTCCTCTTCTGTAATATAATTGTCTGACAATAGGATGATTATATTTTGTTTTGCAGATGTTTTACGATTAGAAAAAAATATGTACATTAAATGATTACTCGATCATAAAGTCGAAATAACACTATTTAAATTTACACACATTACATTGCGTAACATATAGAGACGTTATATTAAATACGTATAATTAAATACGTAAAACACCAGAAAAAAATATAAAGTGCAAAGAAACCTTCAATCGCCTTTTTTAAATGGAGACATTTTATTTTAAAAATTAATAATTTTGTATACAATAACTAATTTTTAAAATAAACTATTTTAATTAAAAAATGACTTTGATATACAAAAATCCCAGTTTTATTTTCCATTGAAAAACAAGTAATTTTACAACAAGCAATAATAATTATTGCACTTGTCGTAAAATAATCACTTATCTTTTAATGGAAATAGTGACAAATAGGACTTGGATTTCTCTACATCAAAGTCGTCTGAACAATCCACTAGATCTATTGCCCACTCGCAATCAGTGCGAAACCTGAGTGCCTCAAGTACCTTTATAGACGACAGAAACAATCGTCTCGACATGCCGGCGAAACAGCACGCGGTCTTTTTCGGTGAAAGAGAGAAAGTCGAGTTTACCTCTGTCACGAGGGTGCTGTCGTAGTCCCTGGTGTCGTAGTTCCATCCGTATCGGCATTTGACGGTCGGCCAGTCGGGGCTACTGACCGGTGGCGATCGGGTTGACGGTAAGTCAAACGACGGAGATGTGGTCAGTGACGGGCTATCGGTGGTGTTGGATGGATTGGCGCCTTCGAGCCACAAATCTATTATCTCCGTGTAGTTCACGTCAAACATATGACACTTGGAATAAACCCTCCTGCCATCGGACTTGACGCTGTAAGGTATTGAGAGTGCCTTCCTCTCCTCCAACGACATCAGATCCGTCATGTTGTCCAGTTCCGGTATCCTGCACCAGTGCTCTGGCGAGGCGCTCACGAACACCTATCTCGAAATCGCGAGTCTTAATTAAGATTAATTATTCGGACCTGCGCGTCATTTTTGCATCTGCCCTTTACCGCTTGTAGTATTGCTAATTTAACAATTCGATTTTTATTACTACAAATTCGGCTTTTTAGTAAACAGTGTAAGAATCAACATGTTTAATACTTTCCATATTTTGTAAATTTTAATTGTTGAATGGACACACTTTTTTAATTCATTAGTTTGTTTTCGTATATTTTATTAAATTAAAACTTAAATTGTTGCAAAATTTCTCTACGCTTAAACAACAGCAGATAAACTCATCAGATAAATTTTATTTCTGTGATAATGTATATATAATTAATATTGCATATATTAATTTATCATATGATCAATATATTCTAATTTATCAACAAAAGTATCCATATATTTACGTTATTTATTATAAATGTGCAATGTTTTTTAAAGATAAAAATATCTTTAAAATTTGTATTTTATAAATTAAAAACAAAACTTATTTCGCGTCGTAAATTTTTTTGCAAAATGTTACTATTGCTCTTGGTGCTTTCTAAAAGAAAAAATTTAAAAAAGAAAGCGGACAGAAAGGAGCAAATACTAGTTGTAAAATGTTGCAATGTTCCTTTCTGGTCGTTTTCTTTTTTAAATTTGTTTTGCAAAAAAGGAGCCGCGCGCGATATATATTTCTAAATTATAAAACTTTATTTCTAAAACTTTCAAAGTGAATCTCACTCTGAAGAGTGAAATTTTACTCTCAAAGATTGAAAATCGAGCAACTCTTTTTCAAGAATTGCTCAACTGCTTTCGTTCTACAAGTGAGACTTTACTGTAAAGAATTTCGAGAGTACTCAAGGCACTGCAACCTTCATCTCGATAATAATCTCCAAAGCAGAGGGCACATCTCTGAAGCGACATCAGACAACGTGCTTACTTGTGAGAACGCCAAGAAGGCGGCTGGCAGGGTGGCGGGTATGCATAGCAAGTAGTACATGATGTTCTGGTATCGGCCCTTCTCTCCCACGTGTAGCAGCACCTCATCAAAGTCGATCGAGCTCATCTTTCCGGCGATACCGCGACTCTGCCGTATCTCAACAGTTTGACCACGACGGCGGCTACGACGACGACGACGATCGTGCACGATGCGACGATGGTGTGGTACACCTTCGAATTACACGGCATGACCGCCGTCGCTCATCCTCGAAGGCAGCCACGCCGAATTACAAACGCACGTTTCTCGCCCCCTTCGTCCGAGATCGCGCACCGAGGAATCCTCCTCCTCCTTGGTACTGTCTACCCTCGCTAGTCTCCACCACCACCCCCCCGCCTCCTCCTCCTCCACCTCCTCCTTTTTCTCCTCGTCCCCCTCGTCTGTCCCACTGCCTTCCTCCGATGTACCCCCGAGCCTGTTGAATCGGGCTGTTTCGAGAGCGATGGGCTTTCCACGATTCGGACGCGTGCTCACAACGCACGTCTTGCTATCAGGTACACTGAGCTCAAGGTCGCGCACGGCACCACCAAGATCACTACTGCTATTGAACTTAACGAGTCGCGGTTGATCGGGTCCGAGATGTCGATCTGCGTCTGGCTGCAATAACCACGTTGCACTTCATGTCTCATGACGTCGCACAAATTTCGTTAAGTTTGACTCAACACCGCGACAAAGCGCACCTTCGAGAGCGTCAAGTCGATCGTGAGGACCAGTTTGGTCCTCGATCGTGAGGACTCGACGAAAGGAAGGAGATTGATAAGAAGGAGAGCGATAGCCGCTCGACTGTCAAGTGGTCTTATCCCAGTCGATCCTTTTCACTTGCGGCGAGCCTCCCCTCGCTCGCGCTTTCACCGTTGTCTCGAGAGGATTGAGTTAGTCTCTCTTGCTTTTCAACAACCCTCTCGCGAAAATCGCTTTGCGACTGTTCACCACGTCTTCTCGCAGTAATAAGGGGATTATCTTGAACGATCACTCCGAGTAGTCTCAAGTGTCATCGAAAGCGCGCCCGCGATTTAAAGTCCTGCAATCGATCACGCAAATAACTTCTGGAGATCCGATTCACTTGATCGCGGCGCTCGTTGCGGCGCTCATTCACTCCTGACTGTTTACGGAAGTGTCCGATTGACTCGCCGTTTTTCTCCCTCTCTCTCTCTCTCTCTCTCTCTCTCTCTCCTTCTTTCTCTCTCTCTTTGTTAACGTGCATGCACGTTTATTAACGAACGCGCGTACTCCTCTGCACTCGCCGCAGCTCGCCGCAATTGAACACTTCTCGACACCGCTCGCGGCTCACTCGCGACAACGCAGCGGCTTCTCGTTTCGCGGCTCGAGGGATCGTCCCTTCATTCTCGTTCACGCACCGCGTCCGCCAACCACGTCACGATCGCGATCACGAGCGCGTAGATCCCGCGTGGATCCAGCCGCTGCAGCGGACAGCAGCAGCGTTAACGTCGTCCTCCTCGCGATAGAGCGGCTCATACGCCGCGGGCATCGCGGCCACGACGATCAGCCATTGCCGGAGAAGATCTCTCTTCTGACTCTACCGAACATCATCTTCGTCGGAGTCTCTCCACCTCCTCTCTCGGCTGATCGAGAGCCGCCGCCGTCGCCGCAGTCTCCGAACGCTCGTCCGCCTCGCCGCTTCTCCGTCCTTCTCTCTTTCTCTCTTCCTCTTTCTGCAAACGAAATTCCCTTCGTAGTATGCTATTGTCTATCGTAAGTACTCCGCTGCTCGTTAGCTTCCGCGTGCAACGCACGAGATCACGAGCGATCTCTCAGACATAGCGCCGATGGATTTGATGTGAGGATCGCGTCTTCCCCAGAAAATATGTTATGTTCCACAAAATTGATATTGCTTAAACCAATAAATGTTATAAATATCGAACGACTGTGAGATTATTTCTTGGAGAGAGAGACTAGAATTTCCTTTCTATTTTTCTTCTAGAAAATAATAAAATCTTTCATTGATTGAAGTATTGTATAGGTTTCGAAGAAATTCACGATGCTCGGCTAATGATACGATTCCTTAAAACTTTTGGAGTAAATTTTACTCCGAGGAGTAAAATCTCACTCTTAAAAATTGAAAACTGAGTCACTCTTTTTAAAGACTGGCTCAATTTCCATTCTTTAGAATAAGATTCCTAAAAATTTCGAGGGCATTAGGTTATCATAAAAACTTATCGTTCTCTTTTACTTCAAACTTTGTTATTGAACGATACAATTGATTGTATATAGAGAAGTATATATCAATTTCTATGATAGGAAGTCATCCTATCATATTTCTTCATCTCTATAAAAGCTTCATGATGCCATGTTCCCTAAGTTTAATTTATCGGCAATATATGGTTGAGTTTATTTTTCTCACGTCGTTCAACACGCTAAATTTTTTATCACTACGAGAATATTTTAGAGAGAAGAACAAATAGTAGTCAGAAGGGGCGAAGTCTCCAAAGAATAAGAAGAATAGGGTAAAACAATCCCATCAAACGCCAGTAACTTGTTTCGGACGACCAAAGAGACGCAATCGAAGTCTCCTCGGTAAATTGTCGTTCACGAAGTAAAAAGAAACGGAAAAAACTTTTGAGACAACCTAATACAACGCTGGAAGTTTGTAGAATTCATTATTCATGGTATTAATGCTTGTTAATCACGCCTTCTCTATTCTAATTGTTCTTTTTCTAATCAAATATTCTTACTTTTGTAAATCCTTACTTTTTTTAGCGTTTTAAATTCATGTAATCACTTCCTCAAAATTTCAATCTTCATGATGTATGCAGGCTGTCTCGAAAATCGCGAATCAAAATATAACAGTAAAAAGGTTCTCGGAAATATTAAATTAAAAAGTATTTTTCATTCCGAGCAGTACTTTTTGAGAGATAAATATGTAAAACTGGTCAATTACAGATTATAGTTAAACGGCGACCTGTCCGTGAGTTGCCACACACAATGACTAACTATCGATGCACGACTGTCTGTGAGTTACACATCGATAGTTAATGATCGCACGTGGCGACCCACATCATTGATGTAGGCAAAAACGCCTTCCAACAAAGATAGGTGCGTATCTCCTATTATGTTTGTAACATGTTGTGCTATTGTACTATTTTCAGCATTGAGACACGCGAATGCAAATCTCGCTTGCTCGATGCGAGAATAATTGCGCATTCTTATTTTTTTCTTCAAATCCTTCTTCCCCAGAAAAGTGTTTTTGTCTTTTTCGCAAAGTATACTCCCCTTTAGAAAAAAATAAAAGACATTATTATTATTATTATTATTATTATCATTATTATTATTAAATAGAAATTTAAGTCCGAGTTGAAAATTGATTATCGAAATAAATTTTAAAAACTGCAATATAAAATATCGAATAATATCTATAAAGATATACATCGTTTCTGTATAATCATTAATTAAAATTAATTGAGATTTCATTAAATCTCTGTTTAATTAACTCGAATTAAAATGGTTGTGGGAATGGTTTAGCATGAATTACTTTAATACGCATGCAAATATATTTCTCTGAAAGGTGAAATGTCAAACATATTGAGTACACATGACGATAACCAGAATAAGGAAGCGCTTATTATAACTACTTCTGCAAAAAGCAGCTTCTATCGAGCGATGAGAATAACAAGTAATGTTTGAAATTTACGTCATCTGATGCAGGCTACGATAAGTAGAGGAGTAAGTACAAATGTATTTCGTTGTTTGTTTCCAGTACGTTTATAAATTATGATCATCCGGTGCTATTGCGACGAATTTTCTGTTATATTTTCTGTTATTTTTTATTTTCCCACATAAAAATTTCCAGCGCGACATTATATTACTTGTGTACTTAAAATGATTGCCCAGCTATATAACTATTAATAACGTAAAAAAGTTGTGTATGTCACGATTTAGCACTGTGCTTCGCACCCTGTAATCTGTCTTTATTGCATCTATTCTTTTCAATATTAGAACTAAAAAAATTTCCGATAATGCAAGATATGTGATGACATATATTTTAAAGACAGATTCTTTGTAACATTTTAAGACGCAAAGTCTAATACAAAAGTGTTGAAGCTAAAATAGTTTTCAAATGGAAAGAGTTTAAAAATTGCGAATGACAGGGCTAGAATTTTGCGCGGTCAGCGATAGCAAGATGATTAGTGTGAAAATGCTTCCTCGAGTACTATTTTCTATATAAATACCTGAATATACCTATAATAAGCTTTCTTTTGTCTATGAATTCTTTGACTCACAATTAGAAACAGTAGATATTTAAGGCAGCAAAACGTAACAAAATGAATAAAATGATCGCACATGCAAGTTATGGCTAGATAAGGCCGTTAATGGCATGCCCCCACGTGCTTGCTGATAAATTAATATCGTCACGAAATCGTCGATAATCGAGCTTGCAGCACATGTCTGTCTTCTTCTCAAAGAAGTCTTTCCTTAATAAACGATGATAACAACTCGCACAGACTTAGAATGTTGCCAAGATTTTATTTACTGTCTCATGGAAACAACCAATCCTATTTTGTTGTGTGGCGTGATCATGCGTAAGCAATGAGGAAGTTTCGATGATACGAAATGTTAATATTTGTTATTTTGTCTGAAGGAATCAACTAGTAGTCAAACTGATAATGCATTTTTCCTGTAAAATAATACCTTCGTATTTGTGGAATTTGTGTAGCTGATATTGCTTTGATAATGATACTAAAATAACTGATCAACTTATATTGTCATTATCATAATATTCACTGTATCGCAAATGTTATGTCTTAACGTAAACGATGTTATGCTTTGGAATTACAATGGCAAATAAATCTCTCCTCTTTAACAATAAATCTTTCTCCATCTTTATCAATAAATCAAAGTATATTTAGTTAGCTTTAAACGACAAGAAATCTCTTAGAACTTGGATCAAGTCCACGGTTCTTGTCCAAAATTTTTATTTTGATTTTTATCACGATATAATTTTAACAAAATAATTTATAAAAAATAATAAATAAAATGCCAATTTGAGCCGACACTGGTTATTAGTGTGTATTATATAATATCATTTATTCAAAGTGAATATTAAACGTATACGTTTCGACTTACGGTCAAGGTCTTCTTCAGTACAAAAGATAAATTTACAAAATTACATAGTGATCACGTACGTAAAAACTAATAACATAAAAAGAAGAGAAACCGTGTGATGATGATGTCCGAGTTAATCTTGATCATTTAATTACTAAGTTAACCAAAAAAAAAATATTTTGTTTTTAAAAAACGACCATCCTAAGAGTTGTAAATAATTAAAAAATTAAAAAATGTTAACATGAGAAAAAATGGTAAAAAACTTACATGACTATCAAGATTGAACTAATTTTATAAGGTTTGTTGCACATGTTCTATTAAACTGTTCCATTTACTGTATAATGCAAATGTGAATAAAATTAAAAAGTTAATATAAATAGTAAAAAACCAATTTTAGTTCACTTACATAAAACAAATTTTAAAGATATAAGACACAACATAACTGTTTGGTAGACAGATGTAAAATGAAAGTGAGAGCAACAGTAAATAACAGAATATGTACTTACTAAAAAAATAAGTAAAAATATAAATAATAAATAACAAAGTATAAACGATATAGATTATTTATATTTTTAATCGA
>NW_017304438.1:4012483-4025274 GCF_001594115.1 Trachymyrmex septentrionalis | reverse complement strand
GGATGTTACAAATAATATATTATATATTCTTTTATTAAATCAATTTATTCCAGATATAGTTGAGAAAACCGCTTAATTTTAAAAAGGAGAGAATAAAAAAATGAAAATTAATTAATAATTCCACTATGCTGTACTAAAATTGTACTAAATTTTAGAAATTGATTAAATAAACTATTAATTAGATGTAAGTATTTTTTTATTAAATAGATATTTATTTAAGTAAGTAAATAATTAGTTAGTATTATTGAAAAAATATGTATTAAGATTTAGCTTTTTTTTCTCAATGTATCTACGCTCCTATATTCTATTTAAATTTTAAATGGCCGCCGATTTCTCTAATCTGCAATTGTGAAATTTACCAGACCTACATACGACACTTTTTTTCTATTTAGAAAAGGCCTAGCAGTCAGTCTGCCACTGACGTCAGGTAACCCTAGACCTCGGGACACATGCGGCTCACCAGCGTACAGTCGTGCCTCTCTCATTGTTCATTACAATTACGAGTGACGTCACGGGTGCAAACAATGTCATTCCGCTTCGCACGCCTTCGCATTCTGCCCATCCCTCTCTTTCTTCCCTCAGCACGATCTCCCGCTTGTTCTCCCCGCCATTTCTATCATCTACGCGTTCGCGGTGCACGCGAATCCGCGCGCCTACGCGACTCTTCTTAGATTCGTGTCATTCCTGATGTAGGATATTTGCAATTTTAATTTTTTTTTTTTTGCAATTTTATGCAAATCGTGCATTCCCTGTTTTTCTCGCCGATTTCTCTTTTCAGTAAATAAAAATATTACATCGTAATCGTCTTTATATTTTTTTTTAAATCGCTCAAATATGATATATGATTTTAAATGACGATTTTTACAAGTTTACTTTCAAGAAATATTATTACAAGAAAATAATATATAATATGATCCAGTTGTGTAATTTATAAAAATTAGTAGACAAATTTTTAATACTACTATATATTGCAATATTCGATAAAATCAATAACGACAGTTATTAAAGATCAAACTTTTATCTAAAGCTAGACAAAATGGCATTGATCAACTTCATAAAACTGTCGCAAAATGTCCTTTTCGATGCCTTGCTCGAAGCTATTAAACTTTCACATCGACTTAATATTATACATACATAAATAATGTATCTTATTTATTATATTTTAATAAAACGCATAAGATGCATAAAATAAATAAAGAAATAAACTACATAATACATATTTTGGCGTTCACAAATATTTTGCGATAGATAGATTTGACAAATCTATTCTCATATTTTTCTGAATATTATAGAAGTAACTATTGTGTAATAAGTCAATGAATTTTCAATATTATCACTGTGTCGTAAGAAATCTATAATAATAAAAGTTTCTCTTGATATCAATGTTATCTCTTTAATCCAATTTAATACTGGCCAATTTAATTAAGTCAAATTAATGAAAGGTTACTGAAAGTGATTAATTATTTATTTTGAATATTAGAAGCACTATTACAACAATGCTTTGAATATTTAAAATAGATAATTAATGACTATCCAGGAAAAAATGTTTCATATATTATTATATATGAAACATTTTTTTTCGCATATAATTACATAAAAAATTGACATATTTTATATACAATTATATATAATATTATAATTATATATAAAATATGTCCATATATGTAACATTTTTTCTCGAATATCTTTCAGTATTAAATTTCTATAACGAAATATTGCGAAGTCTCGATAATTATGCATCAATCTTTAATATCAATTTTAAGAAAAACCTGCATTTGTATACTTTTGCACTTAATAAAATTAAGGACATAGTAATTTCCATTCCAACGATAGTATAATAGCTGCGCCTGATAAGAGAAATGATGGCGGATGACGTATCTCTGTGACGTGGATTCTCTGACGTGGTGAACTAATCAGACATATCGTAAAATACAAGTCAATTAATCGGACACGTCACAAAATGCAGATTATATCATGAAGAAAAAAATCTAATAATTCCTTGACATTTAAGCATTCCCTGATAAAGATAATGTACAGTGTCTTCATAAAATGCTACAAAGTTTCATACACATATAATTTGCACACGTCGATTAGAACATAACTGAATTTGTCTATCAATCTTTAGACTAATAAGGACAATTTGTACGTATCTACACAAGATTCATCGATTGTATTATTAGTTCCAATTCTCAAAAGATGGTTTAATAAATTAATACTGACCATATTATCTTAATTTATTTAGATACACCAAATTCTGAAGTAATCAACTTTGATTCAGCATAACAGTTTCTTTCTTTGTCTCCATAATAATTAGAATTAAAGACATTTAGTTAATTTGCATTAAAATAAGCGTTCTAATTTCAAATTTTAATAAAATATGACTTCGCAAAGAGACAGCTATAAACTTCCTGGCGCCTTTCGTCAATGATCGATCCCTCATTCGATCTTACCGATGCCGATCTCACGCCCAGCGGCCTACCGCGAAGAATCGAAGAAAGCTCGATGAGGCGCGCGCGTCCGGCCGCCGCTTCCTCTACGCTGCGCTGATTGAAACGCGGCAGCGCGTAGATGGGGGCTGATGACGAGGATGATGACGATGCTCTCACTTGGGTGGACCACCTCGGCGACCAGCCGGGTTTCGCCTTCCTTCGCGAACCCGCGAACACAAGAACGCCCAAGGCGTCACTGTATAAGCCTCCGATCAGAGCTTGCTCGCTCGCAAGCACGCACGTATGTACGTACGTTCACGCAACGAGAGACACAAATGCACGCACGCACGCACCCACGCACGCACACGTACAGTCACTTAACGCGGCACTCGGAAGTTCAGTGGAAGCCACGAACACTCTTCAGCGAATCAATCGAATCACTGCACCGCCCAGCATCCGGTCACCTCCGTTCTGCCATGACGACATGTACGTGTGTATTGCGCGCGTTTCGCTACGAAATAACGTGACTTCACGATGTTTGTCTTGGACCGCTACCACAAGTCGTCATCCCCCACGTGAACTACCGAGGGAGCGATAGGAAAACGTACCCCGATGTGTAGGACAAATCGAGGGCACCCGATGCTTCTTCGAGGAAAAGGTCTAGAATGTCGTTATTCAGGGGTTGCACCCCTTTGAATTTTTTATCTTTACTACTGTTTTTTTTACGGATCATCTTCTTTCATTATCGCTCTTGAGTTCTCCATTTTCTTCCTAGCAATGTCTCCTTCGACACTCTCTCGGTCCCCTCTCTCTCTCTCTCTCTCTCTCTCTCTCTCCCTCTTTCTCTCTCTTTTTTTCTTGCTTGCTTCTATTCCTTTCTGTATGGCGCTCACCCTTCCCCCTCGACTTGTGCCTCTTTTTCTCTCAGCCTGTCCTCCTCTTTATCGAGCACGCTCTGTTTGTCTCACACCCTGATAAGAAGTACACAACTACCTAGTGCCAGAAGGAGCAAGTAGTCTCCATCGCGAACTGGAACTGAGGCTACCATGTAGAGATACAAGGGGTCCGTGCGTTATACCGTCCTCGTATCTATCATTTCGAGGCTCCCCTCGAGGTCTCCCCTCTGTCCATCCCGCGGATCTGATCGCTCGATCTCCCTCGATCGATCGTATGAACCTCTCGAGTCCTCTCGCTCCCGCGCGACCGATTCCCCCTTCCTGACCTCTTCCACTTCCCAACAACAATCCTCGGAGACCACTCTCCCCTGGCTCCCGCCATCCTAACCGAGGTGGCCCTCTCGGTAACGTGACACACAGGCGGCTATCTCGACTATTAATATATAAAATAGGGTTCCTCGACTCTCGCCGCCCGGTAATTGTGCCCGCGCGGCCAGCACAGCGCGGTGCTCTCTCGCCGATTTAGATTTGCACACCGGTCTAAACCCTTTCTCGCGATCTCTCTCTCTCTCTCTCTCTCTCTCTCTCTCTCTCTCTCTCTCTGTTCTTCTTACTGACTTGCAAACTGTCTATTTCTGCAAAAACAATAAAATTCATATGCTATAATTTTATAAATAAATCTACTAGTAATATATTGCTCAGTTTTAACAAAGGGAGAGAAGAGCTCAAGGAAAGACTACCGAAATATCAATGGAACAATTTATTATTTGAATAAGTTGGTGATTATTCATGCAATGAGAAAAAAATGTACTCAATTTTAATAAATATTTATTTAAGTAGTACCAACTAAAACTTATATATTTATGGTAAATAAATATATTTTCTCGATTAAAAAATGCTAGTGAAATTAATGATTCTTGTATTAAATAAATATATCTTTATATTCAGTAAATATTTATAGTTGGTACTATTCAAACAAATGATTGATTAAAAAGTAGTTTTTTTAGTGCAAATAAATTTTATGAGATATCTTCTTCAGGACAAACAAACTATTATCCTTTTTTTCTTGATATTACTTATAGAGAAAAACCAGGTTCTTTCATCCGCGTTTCTCGCAATTAATGTTTCTAAACAGCACATATTTTGATATATTGAATATTTAAAAGTCATGTTTGTGCTGTCAAGAAGCAATTGTCATGTAAGTACGTTACTACAAAGATAAATTGTTTATTACGAATTTTCATATCTCTTTAAATTTGAAACTGACGGAATAGCCCTGCGCAACCCTTATTGATATAATACTAGCACTGGTCAATTATAATCATTTATCTTATGTATTAAAAATATTATTAACAGTACTTTTGTATTAAATATAACGAAAGAAAAAGATTTTATTAATTCCTAGATACTTTTCTGCCTGAAAGCGTTTATCAAAGATAATACTATGAGAGCGTGAGGGTTCAATCACGGTCGAACGAGGTTGGAAGGAACCTTGTCATTCCATTTGAATAAGAGCACTCGGTATCGGGGTAAGATAGTCGTCCAAGTATCACATCCGCATGCTCAAATCAGGGCTCAAATCAGCGGATGCTATATTGAGGCAGGTTCGCGGAGCACAGGATATTATCACACTAAATCTCGCATTTGTATGTTTAAGCACGTCGTCAAAGTGAGAAGATGAAGAACGGAATATAAAACTGTCATACTCAATGTACATTATATAGAATGCTTTAAGTAACGTTGATAAATTTGATATACACATCTTTTGATTAATTCCGTATTATCCGATTTGTAGAGAAAATTAACTTCCTCTCTAATACTATTCGTTATAAGATAGTATTAAATAATGACTAAAATATTAAGGACACTTTGAGATCATTTTTTATTATTTAAATTTACGTAAATCTTTTTTATCTTTAGGTTCGTTTAAGTCTCGTTTCTAATATATAAAATTTTGCGATATTAGAAAACTATTACAAAATATATATGCAAAAATAAATTATAAAAATATAAACTATTTTTCAATTAATATCTTTACCTGTTTATTTTTAAAATATTATGCAGAATATAATTAGAGAAATCATATTACATAAAAAAGTTATATAATTTCATTAAAAAAATATTCATCACGAAATAGTGATCATAAAACAAATCGATTTAAAAAAAATTTATTTTATCTCTATTATTTGTGTCCTAATAGATCATACAACTTTTGTTATTTAACTTTTTGAAATTAATTTTCTTAAAAATTGTGGATCTTATATTCTTCAATAAAGTACTATGAAAAAGTATAATTTTACGATTTTAAGGTGCACGAAAAAAAATTTAAGCGAAATAAATATTTTTTATATTTTACTTTCAAACATTGTTTAATTTAAACAAATGATAAGAAAATCGAACAGATCAAAGAATGTTCTTTGTGAGTCAAAGAAAACAATCGACTGTGATTAATCGATGCTTCTTGTTTTCTTTTTTTGCGAGACTTAATTTATTCCTTTATGTGAGAGTTTCGAACAAAAAATAAAGAACACTGGCTTGAATATCTTGAAATAAGGTGAGAAGTCGGCAAATTTTTTGCACTCTGCAAACTATATAATTCACTAGGTGTTAACCAATAAAATTATAAATATTCTAGTAATTCACTTGCTTTGTATTATAATTTTCATCTTATTTCAAGATATACGATCGGTCTCCTGGGCTGTGTTCAGATTTCCACCCGAGGCCACCACCTAGGTGGCTGCATCCAACTTTGTAATTACTATATAATTTTTTAATATGATTTATCTTATCTTTTTTAGTTATATTCTCATGGAATGTTATATTCTCACTCTAAATATTTAAACCGTAATCATATTTAAAAATTCGTATCACAGTAAACTATTTTTTCTGTTGAATGCAGCAAGTTTATTGTTCATCAAACATTAAAATAATGACAAAATTATATGTACTCTCTAAAATTTTTAGAGTAAATTTTATTTTTAAAGATTGAAAATTTATGCCCATTTCCACCAATGTAGATTAACTTTAATCTCGGTTCAATTTACTTTTCGTCTTTTTCTAATCTTTAGAACTAGAAAAAGACCTGCCACTTTAAGCCACTCTTTTTTAATTGGTTCAATTTTCGTCTTTAGAGATTTCATTTCAAAGAATTTAGAAAATAAGAGAGACCTCTTATTAGGCTATTAGTTCCATTCTATCTTCATCGTTTATTAGACGTAAAATAAGGATAAAATGATAAATACATAGCGCTCATAGTGTCTCTCCGAACGCACCCCTATTCTCTAAATTCTATATAGGAAGCATGTGGATGGGAATGGTTACTTTCTATTTAATGATATAAGTCAACACAAATATTGTTCTATCCTTCTTGGCGTTCCATAAGTAATGAAAACAAAACGATATTATATCAATTTGCGCCGGCAAATAAAAAGCACCCAAAAAAATCTGAACATGCCTCAGGGTGCAACGATTTCAAGATACGGACTGGTTGCTACGGTAACACGTGACATGGCGGCGTCCAACGCACACATGACTTTACATGACTCCGATTTCCGATGCTGCGATGTACGCGGCTGTGCAATTTTACGCCAGCAGGTTATAGCAATAATCAGATTTATTCGATTTATTCACGATGTCGAATTACAACGAAATAGGCTGCAGTCGTTCTCGCGGAGGTGCATTAATATATAACGCTAAGCCGAGGCACGTAAGATCTTTAAATTTTGGACAATCTATCCTCGAACTTAAGCCCATTGACCAGTGCTGCGTATTGAATCGCGATGTCATAATCGACAACAATGTGGCTCACATACCATGTACAGAGAAGAAGGATTACGTTCGTAAATGGCTCGAGACTCTCGAGAACAGCAGATGCGATTCCCAGGCGTCCACCGTTTCAGAAACATCGACGACGACGGCTCTCCAGGTATCGCCGATACTCGGTAGTGGCAGGAAACGACTTAGCGAAAAGATCTGTGTAAACAGAAATGCTTCAAAGAGAAGGCTGGGCAAGGTGGATCATCAGGGGAGTCCAGGGCACTCTGGAAATTATACAATGCAGTCTACTAAGCCAAATCGTGGATGTATAAAGAAAAGTAAGGAGAATAAATCTATGAGCAAGACACAGCTCACACCATCTGGTATGAAAAAAGTAGCTGTTGACGAGACGTCTCCTGTCCTAGGTACACATCGTACTTCGAAGAAAAAAAGAAGAAAGAAACTGCAGTATAAAGCAGAGAATAGTGTTTCGCCAGAATCTTCAAAGTTATATGATTATAAAATTTCAAGTTCAAGTATGAAGTCAATAACAGAACCTGATAGTTACTGTAATAATCTCAAAGAGATATCTGTTAACCAGAATAAGTTAGAAAATAATTTGGATATCAAAACTAAAACTAAAACTAAAACATTTATTTGGACTGAAGAAAGGGAAAGTCCAGGGAAATATCAGAGATATATAGAAACATTGTCACCGTCAACACAAGAAAGATTGAGTTTTGCTGACAGCTCAAGTAATAAAACTGATAAAAATGATTCAAAAATAGAAATAGGTACAGACAGTGATAACAAAGATGAAGAATGCAATAAACTAACAAACACACCTAGCAGTAACAATGATCTGAGCCATTTCATAGAGGATGTCGAGACACAAGAAACTACAAAAACATCTCAGTTTTCAATAGTAGATAAACATTCGATTCCTTCAGGGCAACCATTTGACTTGGATGAAACTTATTCGAAAGCAGAAGTGATACTGAATCAAAGTATACCTCTCTCCACTAAAATCTCTGAGATACAATCTTTAAATAAAACCACACAGAAAACAGGCAAGTCAACTCAAACTGCCATTATTAGCACGATAACAACGCCATCGAGAAAGTCTCCCGACAGGAATATGTTCACACATCTTCTTGACTCTGGAAAAAAACGTCGGAAGCCTAAAAAGTAGGTATTAATCTATATAGCAATATTGCTTCAACAAATTCCAACAATATTGTAGTAACATTGGAATTTGAAATGTTGCTGGAATGTTGCTGGAATGATCTGTGTTATATAGGCAATAACGTCTCGTAAATATGATTTCTGATATTGTATTTTTGTTTCAGAGGAAGCATGGTTGCGAGACTGCATTCTTTGATTAATGCACAAGTATCCAGTATTCGTATATGGCATTATCGACTAAATAAGGAACAGGACGTTACATCAGCACAGTATATCAGTGTACTTGTACACGAGTGTACAAAGCAATTCAAAAATCAATTTCTAGAAGGTATTCTAATCGAGGATCGCTTCAACCTCCTGCAAAGTGACGTACAGATCGAACAGGCAGAAGCACATAATACTCAGGTTCAATTAAAAGAAGTCTTATACAAGAATATAACAATTATGCTGATCTGTGATATGGTCGGTACATTGAAAATGATATCTAAAGTTGTGATAAACGTTTATCCGCCTTGGAATATTTTAGATAAGGATGATCTTATCTTGGAAGCAATGTATATAAATATAAATAATAATTATGAAATACCTAATATTGAAAACGCGGGAAAATCGCGTGAATGTACAAAACGAATTCTCAAAGAATTTAACTGTCCTTGTATAGAAGAACAGAGAGAATTGCCGTTCTGTGCAAGAAAGTCTAGCAGTGATAAACCCGATGTGATGCAACAGATATTTAATTTCTAATTTAATTTACACTTGTATATTTAGCAATAAGATAATATATGTTGCATATAATATATTTGCAGATTGCATTTATGATGAAAGCATTTTGTATAGTCTTTTAGTTCAAGCTGCTGACTATAATTTGAATTAGAAACATATAATTGTGATAATTTTGTTATAGAATCTAACTAATTAAGTGATACAGTATAAAAGTTAAGTGTGCAATCTGTATATATGTATATAATCAATCATTTTTTAATCAAATATGTCATACATCATGCGATATTTTTTATAATATACATATTAGATTGACAAGAAATTGTTTAATATCGATATATAATATTTGTTATACGTAATAAATTAATATATATATATTTTTGTAATCAACAGTCATTAAAATGTATTAAAATGTATCCCTTTAAAGAAAGACTACGGTAAAATTTCTAAGTTAATAAAAAAAGTAAAATTGTAAATCAACTTGCAATAGATAAAGTCGATCACTGCTGTCTTTCAGAGTTTTATTGCTATTATGAACTCACAACAGATGGCTCTGTATTCCATATGATTTGCCAACGTTCTGCTGTTGTGAAGAATGTCAAGTGTTGTTTAGTATAATAAGCTGTTTAGCTGTCTATTGTGCTTTAATTTTATTATTCTTGATGTTCTAATACAATCCGTAGTAATTATTATAAAACGAAAATTAACAATATTCACTACATAAAGGTATGTAAAAATTCTTAGATATTTTCATGTTATTGAATTAAACTGCTCAACATTAGATATCTCATTGAGTTGCTCCAATCTAATTTAATAAAGTTCAAGATCATTCCATGGGTCTCTCAGAACATGACACTTGCTTTGGCAAAGTAAATCTCTGAAATCTATAAACAATAGGCAATTGCTTTCTTACTGCGTATACCTAACCTAAAAGGAACTTTTCAGTATCATTGAGATTTCATGAAATATCGGTTTTATTTACAGTTTTGGAATAATGTCGATTACTCAGGATCGTCCCGAGTTATATGAAGAAGTTAAGCTGTATAAAAACGCCCGGGAAAGGGAGAAGCACGACAATCAAGCGGATCTATATGCCGTAGTAAATACTTTGCAACATTTAGAAAAGGCTTACATCAGAGACTGTGTTACGCCAAAGGAATACACAGCAGCGTGCAGCAAATTGTTAGTGCAATACAGAGCAGCTTTTAAGCAGGTAAACTTTCAGAGCTTAAAACAAGATCTGAATGTGTCTCTTTGTATATACGATATTTAGAAATATATTTAATTCTCCATCTATAATCTAAGCCTTTTTTTTCACAACATTTACTCTTAAATTTCACTGAAATAAAGAAGGGCAAAGCTTGGTTCTCTCTTTCTTGGTTTCCTCTTTCTAAAATAATTGAAAAAACTCTTTCATGAGATATAAGAAAAGTAAAGGAAATACAAAAAGTAATCATAAATTTTTCCACATTTTTGAAAGTCTACAACAATAAAAAAAACTTAGATAGAAAAGACTTAGGTTAGAAGGAAGAAGTTAAAATATGATTGCAGAAAGAATATAAATTCTTTAATTATTTACATGTCTCATTGTAGGTACAGAGTGATCAGTTTCCAACAATCGACTCCTTCACCAGAGCATTCCGTTTAGATTGTCCTGCTGCTCTCGAAAGAATCAAGGAGGACAGGCCAATCACGATTAAAGATGACAAAGGCAACACTTCTAAATGCATTGCCGATATTGTTTCGTTGTTTATTACACTTATGGATAAATTACGACTGGAAATCAAAGCTATGGATCAACTGCATCCGGATCTGAGAGATCTTATGGACACCATGAATCGTCTCAGTATACTACCCAGTGACTTTGATGGCAAAGAGAAAGTTTCAGAGTGGTTACAAACTCTCGACAATATGTCCGCCTCGGACGAATTATCGGATACTCAAGTCAGACAATTAATATTTGATTTAGAGACATCCTACAACGCTTTTAATAAAATACTTCATAATTCTTAATTCTTTTTATTTTCTGTCAAATTGAATTAATCTAATATTATCTATAATATGCAAGCCTTGATGTAAATATCAGTTATAAAGCTGTTTAAACGAAATTATTATTAATAAATAAATTATAAATTAATTATTTGTACAAATTGTTACTACTAATTAATTTTATCGTAAAATGTAGATTGAAAAATGCTCGAGGGTTTTTTCTTATTATAGATAGTATTAGTTGATTCAGTTGTGATATTTGTAGTATTTACAATTACATTTTCTTTTGATAAGCAATAATTTACTATTTTATGTCATTTTGCATTGTTCCTTGAGTCACGTGTAAAATTCATAGTATTTAAGATCCTTGCATATATTTTACTGCTAAGGCCTGATTCTACTAATGTAAGATTAACTTTAATCTCTGTTTAATTTAGTTTAACTTATTCTAATTCTTAAAAATTAAAAAAAGGTAAAAGTAAATTGTACTGAGGTTAAAGTTAATTTTACATTGGTGAAACCGAGCTGAATGAAACTATAAGCTTGTTCTTTTTAGTTGAATTGTTCTTTTCTTTTTCTTCTCCAACGAGAGAAAAATAAGAAGGCTGAACCATGCAAGAACTTTAGCTAAAAAGGACAAGCCTTTTATTGAATATACATATGTATACATGTATACACATATACGAATATAATATTATATATACATAAAATTGCGCAGAATAAATTATTTTATATGTGATTCTTTGTAAACGCCGACAGGTGAATTGCTAAGCGACGCTTGTATATTATCGTGTTATGTAATATATTATCAATTAAGCGAATAAAAAGGCATTTTAATAGCTGGAAGTATCAAATACTTGCAAACATATACACATCCTACTATATAGGCGACTATCTAAAATTAAATTTCATTCTATTTAAACGGGAATGTTAATTGTCCTTTGTGTCAAGAGATTCACGAAAGTTTCCAACGGCCGCGACAACAGGCGCGCTTTATCATCGCGCGGCAAGGCGCGCTCGCCTCTCCCGGCCGCGGCGGCGCGGCACGTTCAATGCGCAACAATGACACCGCCGCTCAAAGCCGATATTTCGCCGGTTCTGTTTGCGGGCGGGATGGTAACGCACGGGTTAATTCGCGCCACGTCCCTTTGATGTGCCAAGAGCAGACTTTTCCCGAGTCGAGTATTTACGCGGGCACACCCGATATGCAAATGAAGAGGGTGGTCCTCGGCACTCACGGCTGCCACGTCGGGGTACAATAACGGCTGAACTATTGACTAAACTAAACTAAACTAAATTAAACTGAGCTAAACTAACAGCCAGGTTGTATCTGCCAGTTGTGCCAGTTCGCCGCATTCGATGTCCGTGTGCATGGGGGTGCACCTACCCCCGTCATCACCCTGCACATACTCGCGCGCTTGCAAGAGGGAAATTTACATGCAATAGGAATGCCATTATTCGCAAGTCAAGAGCCAGAGAGTTTCGACATCTGAAGAAACGCGTCTTGAAATTAGTTTCGCCCTTGTGCAATCATCCGAGTAGAATACGAAAAGAGCAGGTATATTGTATTATTTTCTGTTATAAACTATTTAATATGTAAATAAATTAATAAATTAAGATTCGAGTTGGACCGAGGCGACATTTTTCGCAATAAAAATGTGATGCCAATTGAGCATTAAATTATTAAATTGCTTGTTAATTTAATTTGTGATATTACTATAGTAGGTGCGTTTCTGGGCGGTATTCATAGTCAGATCTTACATTCAAGATCGTCTTAAATACATTCGGGAAAAAATGTCTTATGTTATATATATAA
>NW_017304438.1:4011612-4012383 GCF_001594115.1 Trachymyrmex septentrionalis | reverse complement strand
ATAAGCTTGCATATAAAATTATATATATAATAATTATATATAAACTTATATTAAATTATTTATGAAATTATATATTATATAACTATATATAGAAGTATATATAATTTTATATAATTATGTATAAAATGTCTTTTCCTGGGCCTGAGTCTTAAGAAATCACAAACCAAGAACGGTATTAGCGTCTTAAGACATTACTTAAGACAGTCTTCAAATAAGAACGGACTATAAATACCGCCCTATGTCCAAAAAATCAATTTCACATATATATTATATGGTCCTAATAAATCATTTATTATTAAACAAATTAATGCAGAAAGGAAATGTATTATTTCGTTAAAATTCAGTTAAATATTTTTTTAAATATATAATATATAAAGGTGAAACTTGGTGAATCGAATTACTCTGTGTATATATACGTACACGGTTGTGTATTTTATCTTCTTTGGCTCGAGAACTCAATCGTGATTCCGCTAGATCTTTGAAATAAATCGGAATCTCGTATCTCTAAGTACATATGTCACTTTAGATCCACTTTAAATCCGTTTTTGGTCCGGGCTCGATTGCGTCTTATCAATGCCAGGAACTATAAGATCTCGGGTCATCTTCCGGGAGAGAAGCATGTGCCGAAGACGATGAGATTTTCATTCAACTTTCAAATAAGGATGATCCTCTCAAGGCAATCCTGGAGCTATTTCAGCGAGCTCGAACATTGCCAAGCTACTCTTACGCCGGGATATAGCCTTCGTATACATCTCTCAAGGATGAAATATA
>NW_017304438.1:4001707-4011512 GCF_001594115.1 Trachymyrmex septentrionalis | reverse complement strand
ATATATATATACACACACACACACACACACACACACACACACACACACACACACACACACACACACACACACCACATATGCCAAAATACGCGCACGAACACATACTCGCCGGCTTATCCGTCAATCTGTTCGTTTACCTGACGGTGTTATTTCAATATAAATCACTCTGGCCCCGCTAGAACGAATATGCTTGCCTTTGACAGGGTGATTTTACCCTCTTTCACTTTTGCTTCGTATAAAAATTCAGATTTCGCGGAGCGATTCGGCAGCCGCGGAAAATCAAAGACTTTGATGTATGTACGGGGTTTCCTTCGGAATTGCAACGCGCGTCTAGATCCGCATGCATAGTCGCGAGAATGGATTTATCACTATCGTCCGTTATTGCAGCTGTACCGAAAAAAAAAACCGCGTCCGATTATCGCTCGAGTATGACGAAGCCGTTTGTATCGCCGCGAGTTTTCTGGCGAAAAAAATCATAGTCGTTTGCATTTATATTAAAACTGTTTTTTGCACAGTGGCAGTTATAAGTAACTGTTACATAGAATTATTATCTCACAATTTAAACATCCATTCGTTATTGCAAGATGCGAACACAGTTACATCTCGTATCCCGTTAGATTGAAACGCTAAAAGCGCCGAATCACACGATGCTAAAACCTATTCTACAGTGTGCTTTTTACTTTCTGTTTTCTGCTTTTCGCTATTTTTTTCTTATCTTTTTGCTTCTTATCTGGTTTTTTGTTTTACGTCACCCGAGATAAAAGTTAACGAACTTCGGAAGAAATAGGAAATACGTAACAAGAAATGCAATTTATCGGTGCAATTTGTCGATAAAACGGTTGCAAAAGAGGAAAAAGCAAGAAGTAAAAAACAAGAAATAGGAAACAGAGAGCACATTGTAGAATAGGTTTAATTCAGAGTAAAACAAACTTAAAGTCGTTCTGCTAGAAAAAAAAATAAGTTTGACTAATATGCGATGACAACAGAAATTTCTTTCATATAGATAGTCTATGGCTGGTATTCATAGTCAGTTTTTATTTCAAGTCCATCTTAAGTAATGTCTTAAGACGATAAGGCGGCCGTCTGATTTTGATTTGTGATACCTCAAGACTGAATTTAAAATGGTCTGGAATATAAGAACTGATTATGAATATCGGTCTATGACTACGTTTACACAGTTCGATTTACGCCGAGGTTATGACATCGATGTTATGAAACTGGCTATACTCACAATCATTCCATTCTTCAGAGGAATAGCTATATGATGGCTAGTTTCACAACATCGATATTATAACCGGTGTGAAAACTTATTATATAGTTAAAATCTTAATATTTATTCTTATTCCTAATATTTCCTCCACTGTACGCAGAGTCTTATTCTACTTGGTTCAAGTCTCTCTTTCCTCGAAAATGGAATTCAGTCCATTCACGTCTTCAATTATTGAACTTATCTTGAAGAAGCATGAATGTGATCCCAGATACACAGAATAAATATAACACGATCTCGCGTGTAAAGACACAAAAGTACTCGAGACAAGTAAATCTTCAATACACTTTCATGCTTTTCGAATGACAGGGAGAACGGGATTATCTGCAAGCGTCGGTATTATCTGTAGAAAGCAGTACGTCTGCTTTCTGTTGAACGACAATAATCTTGACAAAAGAACGTACCGAGGAAAGCTTTTAGCTTATGTGCACTCGCTGTAACTCAAAGGGATTATAATGCCGCTTGAATCATACGATGTAACCCCAGAACACTATTGATACGTATCGTTGTTGTATTTTCTTGTATATAAATTGACCTATTTCCTTATAAATTTTACGTACAAGAAAATAGGTCACTCTTAAAAAAATTTGTACACATTTCACATTTTAATGACAAAATATTTATAAATCATTTAAATACAAGAAGCGTAAATTATGACCAAAGTTAGATGTTTAACTGACACATATATATAAATTGAATAAATTTGTTATCTTAGAAATATAATTACACGCCGATTACTATTACTTATTTGTGTTTATAAAAGTCTAGATTAAAAAAAGATATTTATAAAATATAAGCTTTGTCCGCAAGATAAAATTCTTTATCTTTAACCGTGTGCGTAGCGTTTCAGGCCCTTGATATTTTTACTAAGAAAAAGTCTCAGCTCCATGTTTTTGCTTAGAAAATCCGCATAAAAAGTGACTTTGTAGATCTCTTTCTGTCTTACATTTTCTCTCTTTTTCTCGTTTTCTCTATGGTGAGATACCTCGTATACATTAATATATAGCATCGGCTGAGCGCATAGATACGCGCGTACAGCGTACTCGCGTGTCTCCCTTGACTTCGTGTCGCTTGAGAGGCATATCACACATTGAGAGGACGTGAGTCGCTTTGAAAAATCGTACCCGATATGCCGGCGGAACGAAGAAAAAGGGACGGCACGTGAGCGCCGGGAAGGAAGGTAATGTCCCGGGTTTTCTCGCGCGCGCATACCACCGCCAATCGTTCCCGATGGCGATGGTGCACCTGGGCTCTCGAATATGCGGCTGGCAGCATGTGCGACCCGTGTATGCATCCGTTTCCCCGAAAATTTTTCGCGACCCCGGATAAGCGAAGATCGACGACGTAAGTGAAATTCTCGCTCTTTCCGGGACCTCGACCGGAATCTCAAAATCTTCGACTCCGTCCAGCGACATCAAAGGGAGTCGCTGGACGGGCTTTGAGAAAGGAGGGCTCCCGAACCCTTTACAGATTTTACACGAGACGACGCTGCTATCGATTCTCTTTCTTTTTTTTCTTCCACTGTGCACCTGCACGGAATGCAGATACATGATTGGCCCGTTCCTCGAAAATCTTACATCGTTCGAATATGCAACGGATCGGAACGACGTAAATGAAATTCTATCGCCTTTAGTCTGTGACTAAATCGAAGTTTAGGAGAAGTAAAGGAAAGAGAAGTTTGTACTTTAACATCAAAGAAAATTATCGAAGCGCAAATAAATGTGTATATAGGGCTAGGTACGTTTTAGAAATACTCTTATTTGAAATACAATATTTGCAAGACAATTGTATTTTGTATTTTGGCAGAGCATATGAAAATATATTGTAGTTTATATTTCATTGTTTGTATTCATTGTTTATTTCATATTTTGCATTTCAATATTATAATGCCGCTTGAATCATACGATGTAACCCGAGAACACTATTGATACGTATTGTTGTTGTATTTTCTTGTATACAAATTGACCTATTTCCTTATAAATTTTACATACAAGAAAATAGGTCACTCTTAATTAATGTAAAAAAATTGGTACACGATGTCGAAGTTTCGTTGCTATCTAGGATAATTCTGCGTAATAACTCGATGATAAAGAAATAAAGAGTATCTTGGATCAAATATGCAATAACCAAACTGTCACATAGATAAGATCCAAATGAAATAAAAGAGTGTGTATGCACAAAGTGTGCTTTCGCGCCACTATATCGAACAACGCAACGCTTTAATGAGCCCTCGAGGGACGTATTCGCGTGCTGCAGATGCACTCTTGGAACGCCACACCCAACATGAAGAGCCAAGTGAACCAATACCGAGGAAAAATTGTGTACAGAGTACACGATCGTTGGCCTCCGCGCGTATCGGCCTCTTTGTGCACGCGTGTGTAATGCACCATGGCAATTACCAAAATTAGGTACGTTGCTTTTCGCTTGCAGGCACGCCAGAGGCGAAACGAAAGGCGATATTTACCTTTCTTGGAAGATGTATTTGAGGCATTATTAGCTTCTCACGGACATGATACGTATCCATGTATAGCGATAAGAGAAATATTTACTATTAAACGAATGAAGTTTTAGCAAAATTAAAAATCTAATACAAAGACACATAGCTAACCCGCGTGTGTGTAAGAATATATGTGGAACATATATTCTCTAATAATAATCTCAAGTAATTTCCATCACAATATGAGCTGATACTTTAATCCTTCAATGCCACTCTCCGTATGGCTTACAGGGCTTTTTCCATGCATATTTTTTCGAAACTTCTGTTTATTGTATTATTTATAATTATTTTACTAATAAAAATACACGCATTTGCCTGATATTATTGTATTCCTTAATGTTTGGTGTTTGTGATTGAAAAAAATTGTTATATATGTTCATTTTTATACGATATTTTCCACAGTGTCCAGTGCTGGACTTGTGACAAAACATACAACAGTATCGAAGGATTAAGTAATTGTCAAATAAGGAAGAAACGTTGCGTATATTTTCACGGAGAGAAATTTTCATTTTTTATCCATTAAAATAAATAAATTTTATCCATTAAAACTTGTAATACCTCCTAAATTTTGACAAGGAAAAATAATAAATTAAATTATAAAAATCATTTGATGAGAAAAAGTTAAACGCTCATGCATATGCCAGTTCGTGGATCTCGCGTTGAAAAATGCGGAAGAAAAATTACTGAAGGCCCTCAAAGGTTAATTTCTCTTACAAAAATCTAATACCAGTCAATACTGAAAGGCAGTAATTAATTAATTATTTTAAGTATTAAAAGCACTATTATTCAGTACTTTTAGTATTTCAAGCAAATAATTAATTACTGTCTTTCAGCAACAAATTAGCCAGTATTAAATTGGTTATACAATATTTTATTTCTGTAAAAATTTAATATTTAATAAATTTTAATAAATTTCGCGTGAAGATAAATTTTTATCCTCCGCTTCTCCCTCTAATTAAAATCTAAATATCTTCAGGTGTGTTTCTAATACCTTCCCGACTGAAATCTTGGACGCCCAAGTGTATTTCTAACACCGTACTTCTTTAGAGATAAAAAAATAACAAACAAAATGCTGCTCGTCTGACTAATTTTCCATGTATTCCTAGAAACATTAGCTTGACACGCTTCCTGTTCATCAAGTCGAATGAATGTAATCGCATAGAGGAAGAAGTGCAATTTCGTAAGGTCTACCCCTAAATGACGAAATTACGCGCGGGGTCGAATGCCCGCTCGCTCGTGGGGGTTTCCGCGCAATCTCTTCCTGGGGAATGAATACTGTTCTAACGGGGCCACTAGGGAGCTATTCGTATGCCGCGGGGTCTATCGCCGATCGTCGCAACACATTGCCGTTGGCTTTTAATGTCCAGCTAGGAGATTATTCGTCCCTCGAGGCTGGACAAAAATCGAGATCAAAACCACGTTTCTGTTCGGCGCGATAGTTACTGATGAACATCGGCGGGCGTGATATCGAATATTACGTGAATGGAAAAACTTCTAATCAATTGTTACGGTAATGAGGACACAGGCCAACGTAATGTTCCATGTCGCTCATCTGCAACACGTAAAAAATATTTCGTTGTTCTAGAAACTAGAATTATCGCTGTTTTTTGTATCTGATAGAAAATTATGAATCATACGCGTAGAATTTATAGTATAATATTCTAACAATATATGCAAGAAAATTTAAGTGTTATAATTAAATATGAATCACTATTAAATATCACAGTCAATTATCTGATTGAACATTATAGAAAGACTTTCCAAAGTAGAATATAGAAGTTATAATAATATCATAAGGACATTATCATGACCTTCATTCGTCATTTATAAGTTAATTTTTAAGTATCAAAAGATGTCGTGATGACGTTTTTCTGCGATATCATTAGAGAGTTTTTGCAATATCGTTTATCCAAATACGGTGAACGCTAAAGTCAGGTTATTTTCTTCTTAACAATTACTTAAGGAGAAGATAACTTTAGCGTTTACTGGATTCACGTTGTAAAAACTCCCTTTTATGACTTAATTATGACTCCGTGTTCTACGTGGATTTTTGATAAATTTGACAAATGATTCAAATATAAATTGTTTCTGTTATCTATACTGATTAGATATAAAACATATGCAATAATCGAGTGTTTGCTAGTCATTTATCCGGTTTAGTTAATTTTTCATATCTAGATAATTTTTTGTTATAACTGCAAGATCATTTTTTACGGTGAAACTTATCACAAAATGCGTATAGCGAATTAGTGTTCCGTAATGCTGGCGAACTGCAACACAAGTCGCTACAGCTAATGTACTTAATTTTTTATCAGACTTTGTATTAAACGAATAGTATTGAATATGTGGATATTGGAAATTTTATTTCTCTAAAATATATAAATATGATAAAATTTTCTTCATTTTTAATTTAATAAATTTTTAGGTATTCAAAACGTAGATTTTTTGAAATTGATGTGCATATCGATCAATTTTGTTGCCTTAACCTTTTCATTTTATCTGCACAGTTGGAAAATTTAAATTTAATATACACCGCATGTCTTCTAAACTTTTAGATTTACCTACATTTTTGTGTTAATTTAAATAAAATTTAGAAAACGACACAAATATTATATAAATAATTAACACAACAAATATAATGTTGATATAATTTGTAGTAAATTGTGGAAGCATTCTTCAGTTAACGTTTATAATATGTTAAATTGACACGTTTCAATAAATTTAATATTTATAATATATGAAACACATTTTATTGATTTATCTCAGAATTTATGTTTCCTAATATAATTATTTTCAAGTTACTTGTTCACTTACTCATAAATTGTGTTGTTTTTACACAATTAGATACATAACAAAAAAATATTAAAATTATAAAATATATAAAATATTAATAAATATAAAATATTAATAAAATTATAAAATATTAAAATATTAAAATAACAGAATCACATAATGTTAAACTAAAATATAATTATTAATACTCGGTATGTTAAAAATGTAACAAAAATTTGAATAAAAACCAGTTTTAACACAAATACAAAATGTTTTTTACTGTGTGCATCCGACACACGAATATATAAAGTTACGAATTTGATGAGATACGAGAGAAACATTTTCGTAAATCATAGGACTATTATGTCCACGTTACTTATAAACTATTAAGTGTTGCGACATACAATTGCGCAGAATGTTGCTGAACAATGCATCGCGGCAAAAGCCGCAGTACCGTTCTCCACCTGCGCTGCTCCTTCATGCGGCAATCGAATTTCTGGATGCGCCCGTGAACTTCGCCCTCGGGAATGCGGTGCTGTTCGGCCAGAGAAATCCAATTGTTCGCCGTTGATTCCTTTGTAATCGGCTGAGTACAGATATCTACCGCCGCCGCCGGGCAGGTAACGTTTTAAAGTGAAAAATTTTATTCCGGTCGCGCCAGGCGCGATGCGTTCTGCAGGCGCGATTGGGGAAACGTAAGCACGACGATGCGATGCGGCGGAACAAAGGGCTGGGATTTAATAATGCGTTCTCTGCGCAGAGATACGGTGCCATACCGAACAATGATGCACGCACGAGACGTACGCGAGAGAGATCGATAACGAATGCTGGCCCGTACGCTCCGCTCGGTTCAATAAAACTTTGCGCCCTGCCCCAGGGTATGTTGTCGTACTTCTGATGTCGGGGAGATACAAAGCCGAGCGCGAGAATTAATCCAATAGCACGCGAGGAGAAGCAGGTGAGCACAGGGGTGGAAGAACAGAGGAGGATGCAAGAAAGTGCATCGCGTTTGTCCTGCGGCGGATGTCTCTATAGGATAATTAACTTGCACACGTACGTGTTTTCACCGAAAGACAAAAGGTCGAGGAATAATTTATTATGTCGAAATAGAAATGCGCGAGTATATATAATTACATAATAAACTTTCTTCTACTGGAATCATCATTTATTTTAAATAGAGATGATGACTCCAAATTTAGCCCAATTTTGTCAAATTTCGAATCGAACAATGTTATATAATGGGATATTAGTCTTTGAAAAAATTTATGTTGAGCATAGGAGTAATTTTGGAGATACGAAAAGTTAAAATAGTCAAAAATTCTCGATATTTCCAATATCGTTCAAGTATTATAAACACAAAAAAAAAGTTAATACTGGTTATCAATCTTTGTGTTTAATAAAAAATGAAATTTTCTATCAACAAAATACGTGTACGAGCCAGTAACAGTATCGCTGCAATCTATTTCGCGCGTGATATCGGCGGAGGCAAAGTTATGAGCATCATCTCGTAAAAAGTTACGAAATACGATTTGCGTGAAATTATTCAAAATAGCCAGCGTGACGACAGAACTTTCCCGCTTGAAAAATGTTTCCGCACATTTCGTGTCGCTGCTTAAAAAACTTCGAAGTTTTTGCGCCGCCAGACTGCAATGCCACTGCAGCTTTTCGTGTTGTAATAACGAGATATGTTAAAGATGCATCGAGCATTGCAGCTTATCGTAATGACGGAAAGTAACTTCACCGAGATGTTGTTGAGAATACAGAAATATATGATCACAAAATTGCTTGTTCTCTGATGTAACGATAACGCTCGCAATCAGAATGGCTCTGAACGTCTGTGAAAGCCGCGAGACATCTATATCTAGTGTTCGCTATCGATAAGCCATAAATTTGTTCGCGCTTATACCGAAATATTCTCGGAGAAATTCTCCGCGTCACATAAAACTTAGAAAAATCATATCAGCTGGAAAATGATCATTTTTCAAATCACGGGTTCTGTACATTTTTTTTATATCTTTGTATAATACATTGTACATTGCGTTTGACTTAATTTTAAGATCTAAAGAAAGAAAAAATAAAATCTTGTTTAAAAACAACAACGCATGTGACTTTAAAAAAGCAAATTGCTACTGTAATTTATGTGAGGAGATTATTGAAATATATGTATATATATATATATTGTATATACGCGCGCGCGCGCGTGTGTGTATGTGTGTGTGTGTGTGTGTATAATATACAGATAAGATACTTATAAAAGACAAAAATAATATTAAGAAAAAAGAGAATATTTAAATTTTCCTTTTCTTACGAATATTATATTAAATTTAAATTTTGTTAAAATCAGTGTTGTTTTCTAATATGATTACTTTAAGATGATTTTTAATATAGCAGAACTTTTTTAACTTAAAAATTGATTAATTGTTATTATTACATTTTTTAACTATTAATTAAAAGAAAATACAATAAATTTTAAAAATCAAATATCATAACAAATCGTACTATATATTATAGTATAATAAATTTTCAATATATTCATAAAAAACAATAATTTTATTTAATATTGAAGTTCTGATAGGGCATTCGAGGAGTATCTCATAAATATGCAATTCCGATGATGACTCCAGCGATAACTCTTAGAGTCAAGATCACGCCAAGAAATAAAAATATCTTTCTATTTACTGGTTATTAACATCGTAATCATTAACGTTGTAGCAAACGATATCACTACATCCGGATTCATTTCAATGTCGTAATTAAAAGTGGAGTACGAATATCACAGAAAGTAAATCATCAATTAAAATGTTATCAAAATTTTAATTATAAATAAATAAATTCCTGAGAAAGTTACTTACAACTTCATATAAAATTGCCTTTAGCAAATCATTGTTTTTTAAATTATTTGTTTATTTTAGTTTCTTTCAGAACTTTTCAATAAAAAAATTTAATGGAGTGTTAATTCTTATTGTGACGTATATATACAAGATTGTTCGATTTAGACTGTCCACGTCGCATTAAAGTTGTTAGAGATAAATAAATTTAAAAAACCTCTCTTCAATAGGATTATTTTAAGATGATTTTTAATATAATAAAACTGTATTTATCTCTTATGAAAAAAACACATATATACATAAAAGTTGGTAAGAGATCAATATAGAGGTTCAAAGGTCATTTTAAATAAATACAAATATTAATTATTTATACAAAATTTTTTTATTAGATGTTTTATATATATATATATATATATATATATATATATATATATACAAAAC
>NW_017304438.1:3975584-4001454 GCF_001594115.1 Trachymyrmex septentrionalis | reverse complement strand
TGTGTGTGTGTGGGGGGGTGTGTGTGTGTGTGTATACATCATATATATTGTAATATGTTATATATGACATAATATTTATATAACATATAAAATAAATAAAGAAACCGTCCTCTCGATTAAATTTTATTTAGACAACGACACACTTAGCAATGTTACGATAACGTGCTAAATCGAAGTGTATTCATTTTTTTACGAATTACTTGATTGAGAATTGAAAAACTTAACTCAAAATAAGTTTTCGCTTGTTAAAAAAGAGAAGACTAAACATTCGTTGTTAAAATACTAATGATCAATAGTACGATGCATCGTAATACTAAAAATAAAATTTTTCGAGAGAAGAAATTTAAAACTTCTAAAAATGATAAAAATATAAAAAAGATAAAGGTATGAAAAAAGATAAAAATAAGAAATAGAATTAGTATATATAAAGAATTTACTTTGATCAGAAACTGAAAAAATGAAAAAGGTTCTTAGAACATTTTAAGAATATTGGTCATTTCCAATACTATATGTACTATAAGAAAACATGATTTTCTCATATCTAAATGAATTCCATCTAACCTTTGCTCTATGTTTATCTTTTCTTAGAATTTTAGATATCTTTTTTCGAAGAATCAGACTAATCACATTTTTGATATTAAAATGCGTTATACCATTGGTTGTTAACATGCTGATAATTTTATCAATTAATAACCAGTTTCTGTGATATATATATACTCCACAGTTTCCTCAAGCTACAGTTGTGCTTTGACAAGAATCCGATACGAATCTAATAATAGCATTTGTATATGCGATCGTTACGTTCATAATGAAAGACATGAAGGCGTTTCTGTTTGTATTCGGAGTGATCTTATTCTTGGGAATTATTATTCCTACTGAAAGTGCACCTCAAAATGAGAATTCGTATGCAGATTTTTTAAAAAATATAACTGATTGGGGAGCTAAAGAAATAGGTAAAATATTTACTAAAACATTTGAACTAAAACATATATAAGTTAACTAAACAAAATTATTATTGATTCTCCTTTAATAGACTTTTTTATTAAATGAGAAAAAGCATTGATCGGTCTTAAGTTAGTCGCAATTTTTATCAAAACATGTATATTAATAATAATAACAATATCTGCAAATGTTAGTATATTTTATTACATTAGAAATATTTATCTTTCCAAATGCACATTCATCTAAATTCTTTTCAACGTTAAATAAAATAAATTATCGTCCTTTATAAATGTTTTAAATGCTTACTATATTCTATAATATGTCTATATTCTATAACATGTTTTTTCTTAAATTTTAGATCAATTTTATCTTAGCTGTTTTTGTTTTAATTTTGTTTTATTTTTTGTGTTTAGATAAATTAAGAGAAACAGTAGAACATTTCATGGCGAGAAATGACACAAGAACAACATAATTACGAAGACGCAATCATTGTGTGATGAGAAATTTCATCGATTATATCAAATCTTATATATAATTTAATTATAAAATAATAACAATTCGAATATATATACTTTCTTATACATAAGAGTATAATGTATGTTGCAAATGTCTTATCCGTAATAAAATATTGAGAAAGAAAAAAACCTATGTAAATCAAATAAAATAAACAGCAATAGAAAAAGAAGGACACATTGGTATATTTACAAATTATAATTAGCAATTTGCATAAATATACAGATACACATACGCACAATATGCATATAAATATATCATACATAGATTTCAAGTTATTTTATCTGGAATTTTACAAAAATAATATTTTTATGAAAATAATGATAATTAAAATATTTAACTTTTTTATTTTTACTTTAACTTTTTTATCAATTTAAAATAGCAATTTAATTTAAAAAAATATAACTATTTATGTATAAAAATTTTTAAATACAAGTTATTTTAATTCTTTTCCTTTATGTCTCAAAATTAATTTTTAAGTATTTTAGACATCTTGTGACATTAGTTGATAGTAAACGCTTTTTAATTCATTTGTTACTTCGGAAGAATAAAATTCAACACAAAAGGAATTGAATTTTACTTTGCGTAATATAATGCTTCAAGTTCGAAAAGCAACATATAATGTGTCATTACTATGTTCTTTTATTATAAAAAATCTGATCTATGTATAAAGTATATGACAAACATTAAAGAAAATTATTGTTACGTTTTTATACGTAAGAACTGTTAATAACAGTTTAGATTATTAAAAAGAATTAATTTTTTCATCAAGTTACAAATCGGTACTACTCTCTATTTACATCTTTAGCGAGATTATTTGATTGCAAAGTAGAATTTAAAAAGCTCAGATATCACACGCAGCTCTAAAGAACTTTAAATGGCAGGATCGACAATTGATTAATCTCGACGCTTGACGTCTTGTACTTGGACTGTTTTATTATTAAAGCTTAGACACGACAACGAAGGCACACTGGCGGTGTGCTCAGCTTTCTAGCAGCACCGTACGTCTTGGAATTGGTAACATTTGTCGGTGATTGGAAGAATTTACGAGGTTCTCTCCCGTCTGGAACCCCGTTCCTCTTCCGCCTATACCTCACTGGCTCTTCCTCTCGCCGTAGCTACCGATAAATCACTTTCCCGACTCTGCGAGATTTAATATAACGTCAATATTCCCGGTAGCGAATAAAAAAGACGGGAAGGGATATTCACGACGAGTCCTCGCTACGCATCATGGCCCTCGCATGGCATTCGTGCATGACACGGGATAAAACCGTTTTAAAATTGCAAATATGTCGTATGTCGGGATGTTAAGAATTTCAGCTTCTCTCCAAAATGCGATCACGGCCGAGAGTTATAACAGATTCTTCTCTGGACTTATGTTTATATTATTTTACTGTTTTAAATTCATCGTACTGATTGCGAATGGAATAACTAAACTACACGGAATAATGCAGTAAACTTTTTTATGAATATTCTTCTGCAATAACATTTATATTAACTATTATTTCTTTTTTCGAGAAACTATTTTCTATGGTATTTTTTAAATGCCATAAAGTCTTCTTTTTTAATTCTATCAATTTATAGAATAATATCGTTTTTCAAGCTTTTTTTTTTGATACATTCAATTGATTTTGCATTGATCGCAGATAAACATTTCTAACAGTTACCTCAGAGATGTGATTTAATTCACGTTACGATTCAGTCTTCAGATACATCAGATCTGTAACATAATTTTATTCAATATTCTCGGCAGAAAGCGCAAAGAAAGAAAAAGGATATCTATGAAAGTAAAGACTCGCGACTGTTCGGCACGTGTCGTGGATGCCGTGCTTTTCTACGTGCATGCGGTGAATAACAAATGCATCATCTATTTTGCAATACTTGTTCTATATATACTTAACTGTGTGTCGAAGAAATTGCAACACTAATAAAAGCAAATAGAAAAAATATGATAAAGATAAATATTAAAAATTAAGATAAGATTAAATAATACAAATACATGTTTTTAAAGCTTCTTACAATAAAATGTAGATTTCTGATTTGTTTCTACCATTTTAAAAGATTTTATATCCCATAATAATAATAATAAAAAACAACTATTATGATTCTGAGTATTACTAAGAAAAAAACGTAATTTCTCGTGGAAGACAATTTGCTATTTACAAATTACATCGTAATTAGTTTTAATTTACCATGGCTATTTTAGTCTGCATAAAAGGTTCTAAAATAATCAATTTCCATCGATTCTATAGGTTTTAACAATTGCGATACTTCGGGAAGATGATTTTCCTGAGAACAGAAGAATTCGTAGCGTTGTACGCCACTCATCTGACAGATTCGGCAATTTTGTACGTGCTAGCGTACGTATTTAGGTACCGCGACGAATTCTGATTGTGATGTTCGCACCCTGAAACCGTTTCGCCCTTGCGAAGAATAAGCGCGATCAAACTTCTTCGATTCCGAGGAAGCGGTTGAACGAAGCGGAATATGAAAATCCCTCCTTCATCAATTCGGGATTTCAGGATTGAAAGAATATTTCGAGAATTATTCTCGCTATCTATCGTTATCCTCGCCATTCTGAAATATAGCCGCAGATGAAAGTACAACGAGAAACATACAATTTTGGAAAATGTCTTCTCTTTTACTGTTAAATTCATATCAAATTACATATAATTTGAATTATTTTTAATCACTTTTATAGGTTGCTACTGCTCCTCAATACGTCGTTTAATTAAAACAATAAAGTTGAATAAATTAACTCAAGAAAATGCATTAGAGACTCAAATTTAATTTATTATTTATTTGAGTGCATTAATATGGACATTACTTACTTCAAAACTGACCACAGACGAAGATTGACTTACATTTTAATCATACATGGAAGTTAAAAATAATAAAATGTTGTTTAACTCAAGAGACTGGCTTATCACTGCTCTTTCAATATCTAACAGTATTCCAAAAGAAAAAATAATTTCAAGAAGATAACGTTTTGGAAGCGTTTTTCCAAAGTCGCGATTTTCCTTTCGAAGTTATAATCTCGCGGATTTCACGACTGCCCGGAATTTTCGAGTAACTCCAAATTCGCCGTGGCGGCCAACAAAATGGATTAACGCGATGAAGGGAATTTTCCCATCGTACTCCGTTGGAATTTTTAGCACGTTCGGCGTTACAGGATGAAATCGGCCGAAAATTCGTGCATGAGGTACCCACCGGGAGGACGGGGGATCTCCCGAAACATGCTCTTCGTGCGACGTACTCTCTCTTCTTCTACACGCGCAAATAAACGACGCATGTGGAACGGAGGGAAAAGCGACGCTTTAACGCTCGCGTACCGGCATGGCACGTGTGAAGTCGAATCAGACGGGCGCGGAAATTAATTCCCGCGGTTGGAAAATTGCCATGCCTGTGCCGCAACATTGTGAGACGCCGCAACCAATCGCCGGGGGGGGGGGGGGGGGGGGGAAGATCCGCCCGACGTAGGAAAACCGATTGCGACGATAATTGTTCGTTCGTAATGATTTCCTCCTCGCCGCCGCGTCGTGGCGACCGGCGACGCAAACGGCGCTAATTTATGACGCGTATTTAACATCTTAATCACGGCGTCTGGTGCTACTTTACCTGCGAGATCTGCTCGTTATCAGCTCCCGGAGTCGAGCGGCAATATACGGCGCACGGAAGAGTTTCCGACTGCAATTCTCGAGCTTGCAAATGCACCGCAGTTACTCACGTTCGCGTTTTCGCGTTAAACACACCGAACAAAAATCGTCGAAGGAAACTTCCGCAACTACTGGTATTTTTTATACGAAGATATTTACCGAGTTCTTCGTAGTGTTTTAAGATGCTTATCAGAATCATTATTAAAACTGACGTAATTTGTGATGTTATTTTTAACTCCAGTTTATGATTGTGTTTTAAGTCCGACAAACCGAATCAGCGCATAATTTATAAAACTGAAAAAACGTATTTGCAAATTTGTGTTGATACAAATAAAAAGTATAATTTTCAAGTTATTACTGTAAATGAATTAAGTAAAGATTATTTTGTCAATCATCAAAAGTAAACTAATTTCACAATCCGTTTGCCAAATAACACCGGTGTCGTTTGTAAGGTTTTTAAAGAAATCAAATATATAATTTGATAATCATAATACCTTCTACACAGTGATATTTTTTACAAGATTGAATTATTTATAAAGCAATAAAGATCCAGGTAATAGACATTTTCGTAATAGACATTTTAAACTTCTAGTATTGATTATTTTTATGTGAAATTATACATTTTATTGTTGTAACATACATATCTAATTCAGTAAATAGCACGCCGAAATCTCTTTCGATCTTTAAATGGAATTAAATGAACAGAACCAGAATAATATCACTTATTAAATTGCTCAATTTAATCACTTATTAAAATAACAAGCAATTAATTATTTTCGATGCTAATAAGCATCTTTATATAAATATTAATCTGACGTTAATGAGAATCCTAAATCTATGAATGATAATTTATCACGAAACTCAGCTGGGATTCTTATTTATACTGCCTCAGCTGGAATTCTTATTTAATTACTCGTTTTAGCTGATCAAGATAAATATATGTAATCTGTTAATGATATTTCCAATTAAGTTACTTTTAATCAATCATTCTAAATTTGTTATAATTTTGTCGGATATCCAAATCATTATAATTAAAAGAGTAATATTTTAACGTTGTAAAACGAAAATGACAAAAATGATATTTAATCATATTTCGAAGAATATATTCTTTTCGCCGATATTATTTAATTAGTTAATGATTTTCTATTAAATTGAAAAAAGTCTTTCCTCTTTTCTGGAAATTATAATTTTGTAAATTGTGTCACTTTTGAAATAAGGGAATGATATAAATTTTATTAACCAAGATTTGCATCGATCAAAAATAAGATTCTTTCTCTTATACATATAATTTCCAATCCAATTTTTACTTCGAATTAAAGATATTTACAACAAAGATCGTCAATAATTATATCTGCATTAGCTGCCTAATTAATTTTCGTCGTGAAAATAGCATTGCAATAGCATTCTCTCTTATCATATCAGATTTTTTTATTCCTTATCAAATCTGACTACCGCGAATATATATTTTTGTATGTCGCGCCTTATAATACGTATCATTTTTAGAAGATTAAAAAGCGCGGAACCAATCCGATCACGTATATGTACGTCGGCCACGCATATGACACCCCGTGCTTAGCCACGCTTTGATGCGTCGCGTCACATCGCTCGCGAATGATATCCGGTATCAAAGCACGCGCTGTGGTAACCGCTTATGCGCGTCCATACATATCGAAGCTCATTGTACATGGACGAACAATTTTTCGTTCTACCGCGCCGCAGACGGCCGACAGACGGTGGCTCGCCACCATTCCGTAGTATCCTATCGAGGGAGGAAAAAGAGGAGAACGGGGTAGAGGAGGAGGATCGAGCGGCTGCGCCGCGATTTCTACCTCTCACCCCTATCCTCTCACCCTGCCCCGTGTACCCTCTTTCCCCGTCAAATGATTTCCGCATTGTGCCGGCTGTAAGGACGGACAGACCGGCGGAATTTTAACGAGTTTTGTGCAACTTGATATAACGGGATTGGAGGAGAGTGGCGAGGGGGTGGATGGGGGTGGGCGCCGTACCGTCGCTCCGGTTCTTTCCGTAAAATGCTTCTTATACGATTCTTGCACGAAGGGAGCGTACGAAAGCGTACGAAGTTAAGGCGCACCATTCCCCTACCGTCCCTTGCTACACTCGTTGGCGCGTATCGGAACGGAATTGAGGGTGTAAAGATACCTTACGTTTTTTTCCCCGCAGGGCATTGCTAAGCTACCCCTCCGCCTTTTGTTCGTTGCTGCTGTTCGACATAAAGGTTTCTTCGTAGAAGTCGTGGAAGATATCCACGACGATACGTCGTGTATGTCGCAGCGTTTATCTGCGATATCTGGCACTTTTGGAGATATAATAAGGACATGAACGTGTCTCCGTCTTTGATCGTGGAGCCATCAGATTTTATCTGATACAGCGTATCTTAAGACAAAAAAGATAAATGGGAGTGACACGTTCGATTAAGCGGACAATTACGAAAGAAAAAAGTTTTTAGACATCGCTGTTGGCGTAGACGAATGATTTTACACAATTTAAAATAGAATGTGAATTAATCATCATAAAATGCAAATTTAAAATCTGTCTTACTTATTATGTAAAAAATTTCTATCTCATTTTAGATACAAAAACATAATGTTTAAAATATATAATATTTATTAATATAAAATTTATAGTTTATTCCATAGCAATTTTTTTTTTTACAAAAATTATTGGAAAACATATTTTTTCTTTAAAAACCAGAATCTTTGCCAATCAGTTATTGTATGTTATCATCAATATCATGATTATGAATAATTAGCGGTACTATATGATTGTTTTCAAAGCGATAAATTCGCTATTACATTAATTTATGCAGAAAGAATACATCTGCTTTAATTTCAGAAACGAAGAATATATTAAAGGAGAGTGGAAGAACTACGAGTATCTAAGGGAAAAGTTAAATAAAACCAACGATTATTTATCAATTAATAAAAGTTTTCATTCAAAGAGATATTTCAATTATTTCGTTTCAAACTATAATTTTAAACAAAAAACAAAACCATTCCCTTCGGAATTATTCGCCGCCTCACAGGACAATGCCGAAGCGGATTTTTTAAATTAAAATTATAGTTTGTATTAATGTTATATAAATGTTAATTATTACAGTTTAAAACCAATATCCTTTGAATAAAGACTTTGAATAAAATCTAATTAATAAATAATTGCCGGCTTTATTTCATTTTTCCCTCAAGTATTCACAAATTCCCTCATTTTCCTCTAGTCTTGACTGAAAACATGTAATCGTCTTTACCTTATTAAACAACGTTCTATGGTCACGTGTTATAGTGTGGCATTGAGAGCGTATCAAACTATCACTGAACGTGAGAAATGAGAGATTATCACTTCTCCAACAAGTATATCTACTGCAATACTATATCGTTCGCATTTACTCAGTGTTCGCAATTCCCATACCCTCTTCCATCATCATCGATGTTTCGCATCTGCTGTTTCACCCCAGTAAATTTTCGACGGACAATATTCGATTTTGCGTGCATCGGAATGCGGATCCCCCTTCCCTGCAGATATTGTATTAGGTGACGCATAAGTCGCATGCACACGCGTCATTGCACTTATACGTTCCAAGGCTTATCACTACGACATTATTGGCGAACGAAAGCATCCGGAAGAGCGCCATTCCATAGTCCGCGGAATTTCCAATAGCTATAACTGCGTTCGATCGAAGTTCTTATACGCGAGCCGGAGAAAATGATCGTTAGAGGAAATAATGTTCTGATAAAGTGTCGATCTACGATTCTACATCGATTCACATATACAGAATGCTTCAGAACCTGTGGGATAAATTTTAGAGGTCAAACTGATAAAATTCACTAAAAGAATCAATTTTCGTAAAAAAAAAAAAAAACCCATGTGCTCCTCCCTTTGAAGATAAATGTTGTGTATTTGTAACATTCACTTTAAAATTAAATCTATTATCTTAACTATCGAAAGTTAAGGAGCTTTATTTGGACCGCCTGTAAGGTAATAATCAGTTTATGTGGCAACATTGAGCATGACGTTTAATAATACATGTTATTTACTTTGATTTCTACTTTTTGTTTTTTTTTAAATAAAGAACGTGGACAATATTGTTAGATATTACACACACAATGCTGTGATTGCATACCTCATAGGTGATTCAAACAAGGATGCGTCAAAGAATATAAGTTCCTTGACAAAAATTGATTCTCTTATGCCTGATTTCACCAATGTAGATTAATCTCGGTTTAATTTACTCTTCATCTTTTTTTAATCTTTAGAACTAAAAAAAGATGAGAAATAAGTTGAACCAATATTAAAGTTAATCTATATTGATGGAAATGGGCATTAGTTAGTCCTAAAGTACCACTAAAGTTTATTCTATAAGTCCTAAAATACTCTGTATAATAACGAGTTATTCTAATAATTACTTTTCTCCATATTATTTCTTACTAAATATATATTCTGATAAAAATAGTTTAAAAAAATTGTTTTGGATGTAACAAAACTTGATTAAAAATAAAATCTCCTAGTAAAGCTGATTAGATTTTTTAGAAAAACTCAGGATAATTAACTCAGAACTCCATATATCGAAAATGAACTTTTTGTCACCTGACATTCAGTTTCCGCGATTGTTTCCCCACATCCTTTTTGCAATATGTGACCTCATTGTTTGACGAGTCAGCCTTTATTGCAACTGTATTGTGCACTGATCCGCCCCGTCTCTTCCGTGGTATTTTTCTACATGCCAGGTCATACGAAATTTCCGACGGCCATTGTATCCAAATATCGATGGCCCGCAAAGTGGAAACTCCGCGCTCAATGCCACGCAAATCACCGACATTTGTGAACGTGACAGGCAACCACTTCTTCAAGTTATCCCATTTCATATCCGCACTATTCTTGATTTCTCGAAAATATCCGCTTATACATATACATATTATTCGCTGTGAAAATGATAGCTATGATTTATACAATAGGTTTACACAAGTCAATTTGAAATATTAATATTATTCCTGGTATTAATATCTCGTTGTATCAATATTATTTATCTATAATTATTATATTAATCTACCGCTGTTTGCGAAAATTATTGCTACTGATTTTTGATACGTAAATATGCTTTGTATAATTAGACGTCTTTTGCATTCGTAAGAGAGACAGAGCGCTATATTTTTAATTGTAATAAATTAATTATTTTTAGAAATTTACTTTCTTATTTCAACAGAGAGAGAGAGAGAGAGAGAGAGAGAGAGAGAGAGAGAGAGAGAGAGAGAAGGAAAAAGGACGGAGAAATGCTTTTTCTCACATAAAGATTATCCATCGTTAACGAAATACGTTACAACAAACTTTTTATAATAATAATTCTTCCCATTATCTCTGTCTCCGATACTTCGACTCGTTTATCTTAATGATTCCCCGAAGCGAGAAGTGTAGCCACGATAACATTAACATTCCACAGGGTTCGCTTTTCTCGAACCTCGGCGAACGGAAAATTTCTATCAAAGGCCTTTTAATCGTTTTTGATAAGCTTCCTGATCCAGGAATCCAAGCGGTAGATAACCGGACGTGCCACGTTCAATCGCTACTATAAATCCGGGAGCAGCCATGGCGTTCGTTTCATCGTACCGCGGCACGATGCTCATTATATCAGTATTGTGGCCGCCATTATTCCATATTCTCGGCATTAAGTCATATAGAATTTCCAATGGCAATAGAATTGGGATATGAGCCAGACTCGCGAATAATTCTCGCTTCATAGCCGGCGCGTACGCTTCAAACAATAAAACGTAACGGATTTGTATCTCGAGCCAAAGTTGACAGATTTTGCTCATGTATTTAGCTTAAATGTCTATAAATATGTGTGAACCGTTTCCAATTCGTATCTACGTTTAATTAATCAAATATTGAAGTGAGTCAATGCTCTCGTTATTAAGTAATAGACGATAGAGTAATTCAAACTAAATGACTGCCAATTATATCTCGCCGATCACGCCAACTCTGCGCTTTGTATGCAGTTTGCAATCTGTCAATTTATAAAATCAAATTCGCAAACGGAAATAGTAGACTGGAATTTATATTTTCCGCGAGATACGTATTAATAGACGCATCGCGTGCGACGTAAATTCGATTGGGGCAGTTTTGCGCAAAATTTATCAATGCTTTATTGTTCTTCGATACGGTCGTAAAATGCAGTGGCAATGATCAATATAACGCTGATTTTTGATAATCAATCATAATACAAATTTTCAGGCCGCGCGTCGTGACGTTTTAGTTTTATTCTCACCGGCCGATATTTTTTCACCAATTTTCACCGTAAATTGACAAGAGAAGCGTGTAATCGCACAAATTGGACATATCGGATTGATAACTCAGAGCGCGCGCGTAATGAAAATTTTACTTATAAAATTCCGCCAAATTTTATCTTGTTTTGCTTTCAACGAACTTCCTCGCCGAAACTCTTACATGGTTAATATAAATTTTAAATTTCAGCCTGAAACTCTTTCGGTCTCACGCTCGCTCGTCGAGAATTAGCCGGAAAGTCTGCAGCGTGATTTTACCGTGGAATCGCTTCCATGTCATTGCGTTTATACACCCGCCCTTGATTATAGTTCCTCGCGAATAAAACGTTACGTACATTTGCATTTGTTGTGAACCTTTGTAAAAATGTGATCAGCCTTTATGTGGACATGGCATTATTAAAGATACAATATTAAAGTACAAGTATGCAAAATGCAACTGTACTATAAATGCAGTCGCCTCTTTCTCTCTCTCTTCCCCACTCCTTTCTTTATCTTTGCCTGACATTTTGCATTTTAAAGTCTAACGTAAGTTTCCTTCTATACTTTACAATGAACTTAACTGTAAACGTTATGTTACTCAACTTGTATCAGAGTACACAGTGATATACTGCTTTTTCCTTAATGCTGGAATTTTTTAAACATTCAAAAAGAATGCACTGCATTACATTTCTGGAACGGTATTCCATTTGATATTCGGAATGCTACCTCCATTATTGATTTCAAGACTAAACTGTACAACTACCTGTATAATTGTAATTATAATAGTTTCGTGTGCTCAGATTTTGGCTTGTAAATAGCTTCATTTTCTTTGCTTGTTACGTATCCGATCTTTAATATTTTTTCTTATTTTCGGTATTTACTCTGTATTATTTCAGTATTAATAACTTTTATATATAGCGCTTGAGACATTTTTTTTTAAAGCTGCATTCTACAAATAAAGATATCTCTCTCTCTCTCTCTCTCTCTCTCTCTCTCTCTCTCTCTCTCTCTATCTTATATTATATTATAAAACCTAATTTTTTATTATAATCATCATAAAAATATACGACGAAAATGAGCTCGAAGTTTCTCCGACTTTTTTAAGTTTGTCAAGGGGAACAACCTGTATCGCGCATGCAACTTGGAAAATGGATTGTAAGAGCAGCAGCGTGTTGTCGATATGCATTCGCTTGATAAAACTCTACGAGCAACGTAAACCTGCACTTTGTCGAACGTGGACGGGATCCCGGGTTCGATCCAAGGGAAAATGATAAGAAACTCAAGAGATATCAGGCGCGAGAAGAGTCTCGCCGTTGTTTCAGACGGGAGATGCAGCGTGGCGTGTCTCGATTGTCTATCGAAGTTTTCAAATATCTTGGAGGAGCTGGTAGGACGACAGTGAATTTATGTACCTAACACCTGGAAGAAGCTGTGCCACTTTTACCGTCTCTTGTGCATATAACGTTTCGTATAAAGGAATGGAGGCAACGTCGTGCGTCCTGCTTCGTCAAAGAAAGCTAGATATCGAGGCGAGAAGCCCTCGATCCGATCGGAAAAATGAGGTTTAGAAGCCGAAACGACGTCGAGAAACGCAATTTTGTGCGCCGAGGGACTCGTTCGAGGATGCTCGTATCTTTTTTATATAGCGGACTTGGACGATATCCAGCGACAGGGCCCGTTTGCTACCAAATTTATCGAATACCTTCTGGGTCACATAAAAATCGATTGTTCCGCAACTTTTCTCCCTCAAATTTTCGTGATGCATTCCTTCGATTACTTCGCACGTATGTAAAACTTTATCACTCGGCAAAGAAAAAGAGTACAAAATAAGATAAGAATTTTTTTTCGTAAGTTATGACTTAACTTTTTGATAAAAAAAAAAAAAGAGATCGCTACCCTATTTCACATATGTTTACGTGAGAGATTTTTACAAAAGTGAAATTGCGTACGAAAAAAAATATCATAGAGTAGATCGAAGAGTTGTATAAGCAATTTCGAGAGTGTGAGCTGATGTTTTTTTAATCGGAAATTAAATCCGTCGCCGTCGTCAAGACGAGCTCCGGTGGCAATTTTTCTCGCTGGCATCCGTGATCTCGCGGCTTCGACTTTACCCGCCAACGCAACGGTGGCAATTCTGAGCAGCATTTAATCCGCTTCTTGTTGTAAATCGCCGGTCGCATGGACATGATAAGTTGTTGCTAATACCGGCGGCGAAGAACCGAGCAAGATTAACTCGCTCTCGGGTATTATTCGTCCTCACGGTAAAGCCGTGAAACGCAGCGCAATAAAAAGACAAATATTTGCACTAATTTGCGGCAGCAGACACTGTCATTGGATTACGGGGTGAAATGCGAGCGAACTTTACCGCAGGGACATATTATACGACAAGAAAACCTGACGGGATATTTTTATCTTGTTAAGGTGCATAAGAGAGAATATTCCGTCGCGGGTTTTTCTTTAGTCAAGAAACCGTGCGACGGGAAAATTAGTAAAATAGTGGATAAGATTGAGTTTCATCCGGGACATTAATATTCATAAAAACAGTAGGTAATGCTATAACGCGGAAAGATATTAATGTAATTAAAATATAAGTATTGTAATAATTATTTGTCGTATTTATTCACTCAAGTAACAGCTTGAGTAAAGTGAACTATATTGAATATTAAACAACAGAAAAAAATAAATTACTCTTTTGTGACGTTAATATTTCTGTCTAAAAAAAATGATAAAAAGAAAAAGTTTTTATTATAACATTAACCCATCTTGCTTTGCCTCAAATTATTTAAGTACTTAGCTATTTTTGATCGATGGAAAATCACTCGCTGCGACTAATACGTTCTACTTTAAAACCGATTCATCGTCCAATTCCATTCGCCCTGTTACTTTGATGCCGTTCATGGTTCCCATTTATCACGCGCTATCGTTCGTCTGCACGACGGTCGTCAATGTATAACGCGCGCGAGTTATCGATCCACGGAGCGACCGGGTTGAGAAGCCGTCAGACAGCTCGGAGATCCGTGTTCGACGTGGGCCATAACACAATTACGTTAATTGGCCGATGCTTACATTAGTATTAAGTGGAAGTCTGACGAGAGGAGCTGAGCCGTAGCACATAGCTCGTAGCTGTTTCGGAGCTCCTTCGATAGCTTGTACGTTCGCACCGGAGAATGAAGCTCGCTGCTTCGGTATATGTATGCTTATATGCCTTGTGGCGAAATCCAGCAGGAAATCAAGGAAGCGGAATGAAGCGAGGAACAAGGAAGACGTTCATGCAATTTTGGACTAAACATTTGATGAGAAACTCGTAAAGACATTAGAGTAGAGATGAAAAAGTAAAAATATGATAAAGGAAAAAGCAAGAAATGCCGACATATTGAATTAATTAAAATCGAAATAGAGAGAAGAATTGTAAAAATGCGGGAATATTCGAACCAAAAAATGGTAGGTAAACAAGATGAAGAGAAATAGGATGAACGAAAAAACCGGAAAGGGAATAGAAGCGACGCAAAAAGGCTAGCAAAAAATAACGGATGAAGGAAATGTGTTGCGGACTTTGGCTCAGAAAAAGGGATGAGGTAGCAGAAGGATCAAGAAAGATTGCAGATAAAGGGATGCAGATAAAAGCAGGGATGGAAAACATGGAGGAAGATATCGCGCAGGAAGGAAATGCAAATAAAGCCTTGCGATAGTGCTTGAGGAAATAAGAATATATATATATATATATATATATGTGTGTGTGTGTGTGAGTGTGTGTGTATGTGTGTGTGTAAAAGAGAAAGAGAGAGAAAAGCAGAAATGGAGAGAATAGTGACAGAAAGAGGATGCAAAGGCACCGAGAGAAGATGAGAAAGAGAGTATGCGGTAGGACAAGAGGGTACGGTTGAAGGAAGGGTGGTCTACGAGAATGGTTTCGAGGCAAAGTTTGGCGGTTTGGCATCCCTACAGCGCAAACTACCACTACACGCCCTCGTCGGGTTGTGCACGAGGTTACCCTCTCCCGAATCACCGGCGCTGATTTCACAGCACCATTCGTAGGATAAGCGGAAGACAGTCCCCATAGCGCCAGCCGTCGTGATCCTCCGCGACCCCAAGCACAAACTTCCGAATCCCAAAATTCTTCGGGATGTTCCCCAAGGAAAAAGGAACGCGCGTCACTGCGAAAATCTCCCTAGCATCCGAAAAAAAGGAACAACGTCATGGAGTCCAAATATATGTACTTTTTTGAACTTTCAGGATTGCTCGATTATTAATATAATTTTAACACAGTGCAGTGTCGTGATTACTTCGTCCATGATCAATGAGCTATGATAAATTTTGTATCGACAGTGGTTTGATGGAGGTGAGACACTATTATTATTTCTAACGAATATACTTAGAATTTATTAATAAACTTTGTGAATCAATTGTAGCTTACTCCGCTTATTCACGGTTGCACCATCCAGCTAGCCAACTGGCGTTGCGTTTTCTCCGAGAAATAAAGATTGACCACCTCGCATGGAAATATTGCGGATACTAAAATAAAAACATACGAGTACCGTAGCCTAATCTTATACGTATCTCATCGCTTACTTTATCACACAGATTCATCTGTACGTATTGAGAATGGTTAAAAAGTTAACCGAAACATGTTTACAAATTACTAATTAAATATATGACAGATACAATTCAATAATATTAAAATTAATTGCGCACATATTACAGCGCTAATTCTCTTAGCCGAAATTATTATTATTATACTTTTTGATAAATTTTAATTCATTTATAATCATTATTCCATTATTTTTGCTTTGTTCATACAATGAACGTAGGCAGAAATATAATATGATTTTATTTTTGCAACTTGCAATTTATAAAAAAAAAAGAACAAGATACAGATTTGATTATTATAGACAGCAACAAAATATGTATATATTCATTATATATAAATATCTAATACAAAAAGGAAAACAAGGAAGAAAGAAATCTATAGAAGCCTTAACGTCAGTTAATAAAACGTCAATTCATAAATTAACACAATATACATTTGCCAAAAAGATTAATGATTCAGATTAATTATGTCTCAGTTGTGTCCTAATTAACTCAAATCTAATGACCGACGGAACGCAACTCGATCAAACCGGTACGCAGCGACGCGACCGTGATGTGGGCTAAAAAAAAAGAATAAATGAATCCGTGCAATCTTTTGCGTTTCCGCAGTGTTCGCGTGAAATTCGCGCCAATCGCGTCGTCGCGTTTAATCAAATACGCGGAGAATTCAGTCGTCCGGATATTCGAATATTCACGCACGTAGGTATAACCGATAATTCCGGTCAGAATCGACGACAGACGCTCACCGTTAATCCAACGGCTCTGAAAAGGAATGGCGCGGAAGCGAACGAATCTGATTCGACGTTGTAATCATCGGCAGTGATTAGAGACACGTATTGTCGACGCTTTGACAGCATCGATATCGCTTCAAACATCAATTGCGGATGCTTTTGCCATCGATACTAATCTGTTGATAGGTGATGTCAATACCTTTTCTATGATATTGAGCGGCGACACTGGGCGACAGAAGCGCGACATTTGTGTAAAACGATTCGTGATGCTTTATACCGAGCGAAATTTGTACTCGATTTATTTTGATTAATTCACGGAAAGAACAGTTTTTTTGAAAATATTTGCATAATTATTTTGTTGAGCATCAAAATAATTATGCAAAATGCTTGGTAACAATGATGGTAAAAAAAGTTTCAACGTTCTAGTAACGAGCTTGAGCGTTCAGCATAATTATTTTCATTTAGTTCAGCAAAATTTATTTTTAAATCTGTCTTTACATGGAAAGATTCAGTTTTACTGAAGAATCTAAAAATTTAGTTAGATACAGATCTGAAAATAATTCTGTTGGACCATTAAAATAATTTTGTAGGAATCTCAAGCATAATGAGCAATGCTGCAAAAGATTTTGATATTCTAGCAATCAGCTTTGTCGTCCTACCTAATTATTTAACGATCTAGCAAAATTAATTTCAGATCTGTATCTAGCTAAATTTTTAGATTCTTCAGCAAAATTCCTCTTTTTATATAGCTAAATTTTCAGATACTTTAAAAAAATCGTTCCTTCTCATTCAAACCTCGAGCAATATTCTATTTGAATTTAGAGTTATCGCAAAATTCTGCGCGCAGATTAGATAAACGTGGAAAATTTATGCGTTCGCACATCCAATAAACAATCAGATTTTCGATGATAAATAACAATTAAACTTGTTTTAGGAAAATATTGAGAGAGCGGAAGTATCTGAAAGTGTTTTATCGAACATACTGCGGTTTCATTGAATCGGCGATCCGCTATGCAATTGTCGCAAAATCAAACACGAGAGTGCCATTTCTCGCACGTGTCAACGTTCGAAACCAACGAATCGGATTTCATTGATACATTCCCGCAATCCCCTAATTTCCCGACTAACTCTCTCATTTATTCGAAATCCGATATGTTATCTCGTAATAGCGACAGCGAGCTTACCGCTAATGTCGGGTCCGATCGACAGCGCAATTTCGAACACATCCCAACTTTTTGTCACGTGCAATGATAAATGATGCCTCGAGAATCCTCATAAAGTTATATATTTCCGTCATAATGTCGGATATTTTGCTGTAAAACGATATAGCGACCGAGTTGAAATAGCGAGGATTATAAAACATACGCACTCTTTTATCTCGTTGCGCTCGCGAAATATTTGCGCAGACGGTACAAACGCGAATGACCGAATCAAATTCCAACAGTGGAAAATGATTTTCGTGATATTGCGAAACATTCATCTCGCTTAGAATTTTTTCCCGTGATTGAAGAGAAATCAATTGGCGATGGGTGTCCTTTGCGAGGTGTGATTCGTGCTCGTTAATATGTTCGTCCATGTTCGTGAATGAAGCTCCTGATTTCGTAAACTAAAAAAAAATCACAGGTATAACTTTTATTGTCGCTGCACATTGAACTGGCGTTGTTTTTTTCGCGTGAATTATTTTTCGCAACGTAGTCATGAGGGAATTATCCTGTCGTTTGTCTGACCGTAATATTTTATCCGTATCACCGCACATATCAGATAACCCATTTTTTTTATTATTCCTATTTATTTAACTTGCTATATTTAATTAATTGTTAATGTTTTAATATTTATTATGCGATTGTAGCCTGATATTTTGTAGTATAATAATTAATCAACAGGAAAAAGAGAAGATATTAAAAAGAGAAACCAGGGTATATCATAATAAAACCACTCGACCGATTTCTAAAGTCACTACGAAGACGAGCTTTACTTCCTGCCGACGTGGTTTTGCGGTGAAAGATGAAACGCCGCGGCGAGTCTACTGTTGCACCACTTTCCTGGCTTCTATGCTGTATCAAAAGAGTAAATAACGGGAGGCCTACTGTCTCGTCACGCTCGTGTCACGCTTAGAATGACGCGATTTCATCACGTCCCTTCATCACGTGCCTTCTTCTCGTATTTCTTTTTATTTTTAGCAAGTTATATTATCCCTTTAATCTGGCATTTTTTAATAATTTAAGGAAATTATAATCCTGCAAAATCGTACTTGTATTCGTTTATCTTTCATACTTTCTCTATTACATATACTTTTCATCTCTTTATACCTTTGTCTGACAAACGTAGAGAAACCCATATTTGGATAAGATCTTAAAAATTGTTAATCTTTAAATAGGCAAGTGGCCACAGCACCTCACGATAATTATATTAAACCTTGTTCTGTAAAATAAAAATAAAAAGTATTGACTAGAAATAAGTCTTAAATAAAATTCATTATTTTTACATTTCACTATCTCATAAATATATATGTAAATTAATTTCTATACAGAGGTATTATTAGAAAATATAAATATAAAAATACGATTTTTTTTTTGGAGTGTTCTGAATACTCTTGTACGTACTTAAAGATTAATGAAGGGCATTTAATAATTAAATTTTTATATCCGCGAACTCTCCTCTAATTTATAACGCATACAAATTTTACTGATAATGAGACAGATTGTTACGTTACTCGCATTCTGCACTACATTAATATTTATGTGACACAGGAGTACTTACGAGGCATTGCAAAGAGCTGGGCTCATCAACCCAGACTGGCTTCTATACTTAATGCTCGCATATACTTCGAGGGTTTTTATAAGAGAGAAGAGGGAAAAGCAGCCTGTGTATATCTATCCGTCGTCTATCATCACTCGCGCACGTGCATGAGGCTTACGCGGCTTCGCGGGTTCAAGCAACGGCGTGAAAAATTCGCGACCGTTGAAGCAAAAAGCCGACGGTAAGGTGACAGCGTGAATTTTTCTACCGACCATGAAAGGCCCGCATTCATCAGTCTGATGGCCTCTACTTAATGCCCGCATGCAGTGGCTAGGATATCAACCGCGGACGTTTTCGAGAAAAGCTGTGCACATTTTATTTAACGTGTAAGTTGTAACGGAGGAGCGAAAGAAAGCTTGTGCATGCAAAATTACAGACTTTGACAGATTTGTATTGTTGTCAATTAAATACATATATAATCTTTGTCATTTCCAGATAGCGACTAAGCCCAGTTAGAGAACTCACAAGCTTGCCAAAAATTAATAATGGAAAGTAGAGTTGAAAAGTAACGATTATCGTTATCTCTTTCTACCTGTGACGGTAACGATAACGTCGATACAGTTTTACAGTAATGGTATCAGTCATTATCGTTATTTTAGTGTATATTTCCTATTGACTTTATATCTATTCAATGGATTGAAATCTATTCATTATTTTTGATTGAAATATTTTCTTTAAACATTTAAATAGAAATATGAAAGTTTTCCTGTATAGAGCTTTCACTTCCTAAATACCGATAAATTACTTTTTATCAAAAAATTAACATATTATTTTAAAGTTAACATTTCCAATTCTAACAGAAAATAACAAAAACTCATTGCAATTCTATATATTACGTATAACCTTCTAAAGTATAAAAACTACACATGTTAAACATTTCCATATTTTCCATTATTATATCACGTAAAAATGATAAAGAAATTTTATTCGTCAATTAAATTTGTTAATCAACGCTTCATCTTTCAAAGCTAAATGCATCTCCAATTTTGAAAATGATTTATGTGATACATGCGAACAATGTAAGGAAGGAATTGGAATCGGTCGACCACAGCCATAAACGTCGCATTCTTGATGTATATCCAAGCTTAATTAAGTGTAAATGCCAAGCATGAGTGGACTGATCCTCATCAGCCTGATGGGCTTTTACTTAACGTACGTGTTGTATTGTAACAACACACGACGCCCAATGGGACATGTAGTTACGTATACGAATTACATGAGCGTGGAAAGAGAATGGTCTGACAATGTGTATTTTCGTGTAGTAAATTGCCAGAGTTAATAAAAAAAAAATGGCTAATGAGAACTGGAAAATAGTGCGAAAAGATCGTAAGAATATCTATTTTATATCTCTACTATATGTTGTATATTTATTATATAAATAAATTATATAAAATCTGTAAAATAGAATAAAAGTTATATATGTATCCCAACAGCACAAAACTTGCAGCAATATTGTACATTGCATATTGCTGTAAGTGCTGTATATATTAATAATTATAATATGTTAATAATATTTTTTCAAAGTTTTAATATATTAAATTTAAAATAATTCTCACTGCATACATATTCAAGCTTCTAATCACAAATTATAAATGTAAAAATAAAGTGAATTTAGAAAAAACCTGATGCAAAAGGGATTGCATCTTCAAAATATTCAATTGCTCTAGTATGGTGAATAACGTTTTTACCGAAAGATACGATACGAATAAATCACGATTTAAAACTATTCTCCAATCGCTTCTCTTGAATCGCCGAAAATTCACGGTCCAGCAGTATTGGATTTTGTACAGCCAGACAATGCTGATTTCAGGCTTAATAGAGCCTTGAATGAATGAATCTTGTAATAAAAATTGAATAAAACAGTCGATAAAAATTATTGATTACACTCCTGATGTTGTATTTTTTTTTTTTTTTTTTGGAAAAATACAATATTACATTTTACGACCACAAATATTTCCGCAAAAGCTATTGCAGAAAGTCGTATAACATTTCCTATTAGAGAAATTTATATGAAAAATGATGTCGATACGTTGTTATAACTTGCCCAGTATATTTTGGCTTAATTTTGCGATTAAATTTTACGACTGCTAACATTTTTATCATTCAGCAATACCAGTTATAGAATCATTAACACGTACATTTTCATTCGTAACTTTTATTTAATTTTTATGGAAACTAATGTCATCCCTCAGTAACGCTGTCACAGTTCATTCAATATCTATTGTTCAAATGCGGGGTTACATCCTGTGGCTGCCAATATTTTCATCGTCCGACGACAGGTATTGTACAATATCAGGAGTAACTCCTGCCGAACTTCGATCAATATCTACCGCACGGAGAATAATATCCTTGATAACAGGGTCCTGCAATCTGTCGACTACTTGTTAATATTACAGTCTACGGCTGCCAATATTTTCACTCGGGAAACAGGGTATTGTATGTTACGGGTCGTTTCCGTTTCGGCGAAACTTCGTTCGGTAACTATCGCGCGGAAAATAATAACCTGATAACAGTGATAACAAACACTTGTCAATATTGCATTCTACGGTCGCGAATACTCTCATCATACGCGGAGACAGGTATTGCGTGCGGAATCACAGGTAATTTCGGTTTCGAAAGTTTCATTAGCGAAAATTGAACGGGTGCGATGACATCGTCGATACTTGTCGAGTACTTGCTAAAATGTCGCGTTATACGCTGTGATTGCAAATATTTTGATCACCCGGGGGACAGGTATTGTATAGAATCGTGGAGATAATTTTGGCCGTTATACAGCCGTTGTACGATCAATATGCTAAACTGTATGACGCGCGGTATTACATATTGTCCCGTACGTTGGTACGCGATCCACATATGTGCATACCACGGCGTGGCGAGGTCCGTGACAAACAATGATGGAGCTCAGCAGCCCGAAGCGATATTTCCAATTTCAAATTCGAATGTATGAAGATTTGCCGATAATAGATGTCTGATAAAATAGAATAAAACAGAATGGAATCTTTAGAAAAAAATTCTAAATACTTTTGTGACACACGAAAAGACTCATTTTGTTGAAATATTAAAAAATTTTTAATTAGACCTTTGAGAAAGTTTACTTTAGAAAACCTTAAAACAAACTTAAGACTTACTGTAAAGAGAACTTAAGGAAAATCTAAGAAATATGAAAGGTAAATTTAAACACTTAAAACTTTTGTTTGAAATAATCTTAAAACTTACTTAAGAAAAAACTAAAAGAAATCAAAGAAATTTATAACAAAACTTATAGAACTTATAGGAAATTGTAAAAAATAACTTTCAACAATTTTGAGGTTTTTTTTTTAAGAAAATAATTACAAGAATATGAATTTATTTAAATTTCAAGATAAGTCTCCTTTATTTAGCTTAACGTCAACAAATTATTTTCATTAAAACACGAATGAAAATTTTATAACGCTCTGCTTTTTATTCCATCCTGGATCTTACTTACGAGAAAATGCAGCACCGCAACGTCCATCTGGTGGCGGTATCGCGTTCTGTTCGCGAAAGAACTTCAACTTTTAGTTCTTAGATTATTTTGGATTAATCCTTTACACATTTCAAGTTATCTCAAAATATTTTATAAGTAAACTCTTAATTACTTTTAAAAACCTTAACTTCATTTAAAGTAAATTTTCTCAAAAGTAAATCTGAGAATAATTTTGTTTGACCAGTAAAATAATTATATAGAATATTTAATCACGATAAGCAATACTGCCAAAAACTTTTATATTCTAGTGATCACCATGCGAGTTTTAAATCTCCGACAGTTTAATTCACGAAATAAAAATTGCAGAATAAAATATCCCCTATTAAAAGAATATTACGCTGGATAAAACAAATCTATTTTTACCCAGAGCAATCATAAATTATTTAATTTCTTATCATAATATATATAAATATATATCTATTTATTATTTTAATTTTAATATTGCATGACATTTAAATTTTCCAAAGTAGATTATACCTCAGACTAGCGATCTTGCGAGATATTCCTTTTTTATCTACGCGAGAATGTTCGTTTATGCGGAATTCCGGCACGAGCTCTAGCAGCCGAAACACGCAAGAAATGCCAGTTCGTTAGTAACGATCACGTAAGTTTCGCACGTGTGAGTGAACGATACGGATCATATTCCGGTTTGCGGAAACGGAGAGGAGTGAAGCGAGAAGGGGATGGCATGCATACATGACCCTGTATGCATTCGCCGGCATCGGGCACGTCCCAGCGGGAACTTGATCGCAAGTGATAATGCTCCTTAGTGATCAACCCTAGGTGCTCGAGATTCCAAACGCGTCTCCTAATAGTCCCTTATCGGCACCTACCCTACTGGAGAAGTACCATGACGCCGAAGCCTCGATATAATATCCGTGATATTCGTCATGATCATTGTCATCGCCGAAATGATTGTCGTAATAATTATGCAACTATTCACTTCCATATAATCGCGTGATTCTCGTAAAAAAAGCACACAGACAGAACAATTTTGCTGAAGTATCTAAAAATTTAGCTAAATTCAGATCTAAAAATAATTTTGTTGGATCAATAAAAAAATCATATATGTAAGATGCTAAAATTGGTTACCAAAATGTCAAATTTTTTTACAATATTGCTCATCAAACGTGAGCATTCTACATAATTATTTTTATAGTTCAAAACAAAATTACTAGTTTAAAGTAAAATATTACTTCGCACCGGACTAGGTATTTTTTTTATAAATTTTTTTGAATGCCGAAAATGCCGCAAGCCAAAAAATTCCAGTGTGTCGGGTTTCCAAGATTAAAGTTTGATATCCAAAAAGGGTTTTTTTAACGATATTTGATATTTTTTTTTTGTAAAGAAGGTTAACGTTATCTTGAAATTTCGATTAAAAATTATGAATTATTAATTCTCTATAAAATGTATTTTTTTATTTCAATATCTTACTTTTTAATTATGTTATAAAGGATTTCTAAAAAGTAAGATATCGAAATAAAAAAAATACAATTTATAGGGGAAAAACAATATATTCATGATCAGAATTTCAAAATAATATTAATTATTTTTACAAAAAATGTCAAATATTGCAAAAAAACTATTAAACCTCAATTATTTCAAGAACCTGACGTGCTAGTGAAAACTTGTTTTCAATATCTAAAAATCTATAAGAAATGATTGATTCAAAGTAACTAAAAAAAAACATTTTTTCGTAAACTAGTGTTATTTTCAAATATATATAGGTGTACCTAGCCAAATTTTTAGATACTCCAACAAAACCATTCTTTCGATGCACTTCGTTTTATCTAAATTCCCCGCCTTAAAAATCAATCCCTCGATCGGAATAAGGCAGCCCGGACGTGACGATGAATTTCGCGCAATTCTTTCACGACTGCGATGATAATAATGACGATGATAAAATTATGTCCCTTGCTACGTGCGCAAATATCCTGCTGTTTATTAATTCACAACTAATATCGGATTCACCATATTATTATAAATTTACGTCAACGCGCGCCCACATTGTTTAGAAGAACAATATGATCATTGATTACGAAATAATGTAATAACGTTTGACCTAATAATCTCCATGATCGAGAATGGAAACTAATTGCAGCCGCAGTCACAACTATTCCCGAGGTCGTAAACTCGCCATTGTATTATATAACGTGAGTAGAAAGTCCTGAATTTTACGAGGCGCAGTCACCATAATACCCAGTCGTCGCACTATTTAGACAGAATTCTACGATATTCGCGCCGCGTGATTCGATCGATCGTAAATATCCGGCCAGTCTGTCCGCCGGCAAATTTGCCCGTTATGGTCGCTCTCCCGTTAATTGGCATGCATGTCGAATCGCGCGGTGGAGCGCGCGCCGTTTCCGTTGCGAAATTCATTTCGAGGTAAACGGTAATGCTGCACACCGAAAGATGCTTGGCCGAGCGCATCAGAGCTGTGGTATCTCTCTTTTTCCCCGAGGAAAAATTTAGAGCTTTGCCAACTTTATTCAAGGGCGTAACACGAAATCCTAGCACGATTTATACACGTTTCCCAACGCACATATTCACATTTGTCTTGCTTTTCTTTCGACAAATTTCACTTGAACAGGTACATCGTAATCAAAAGCATTTTTTAATCCAATTAATTTTAATATTTATTTTAAATAATTTTGAGTTCTCGTAGAAACACGTTATGAGTTATGTACCTAATAATTACGGGTGGTAATAATACGATATATCATTTGAAAAGACAAACATACTCTCTGACGGAATTAAAAAGAGCGAGAGTTTGCTGCTCTACGAAAGGAGATAATACGCGCTGGTGCGACGTTGAGCTCTCACCCAATATAAAGCGAACATCCACGAGAGAAGACCCATTTCCATAAA
>NW_017304438.1:3968852-3975484 GCF_001594115.1 Trachymyrmex septentrionalis | reverse complement strand
TCTCTCTCTCTCTCTCTCTCTCTCTCTCTCTCTCTCTTTCTCTTCCCGACAATAAATCAGATTACGCGAACATTTCGCACGCCGTACACCACCGTGAAATTCGCGCTACGGGTCGCGAGAGAGCAAATGATTGTCAGTGATAAAAAAAAGAGGCCATGAGAAGTGGGAGCAAGATTGTGAGAGTTATTCCGGTGGCACGAGCTATCGTTAAACGATGAAAACAAATTTCTGCCGCGTATTAACGTGCAGACGATCGTTCCCACGTAATTCGAATATGTTACAATAGGAATAATAATTATCACATATGTATAATGTATAGGAAGTGTGAAATTCAATAGTGCACAGTAAATAGATTTACAAAATACTCGATAAATTTACATGAGATGTGTGCACATCATGATGTACATTTTTAATGTATTATGTAACAAACAATAAGAAATATTATTTTGATATATTTGATTAATTTGCTGTTAATATTGAATAATATTACTTATGATTGAATGTTATTTTCTATCGTTATCAATAGAATCACTCGGAGATATTGTAAGAAAAGATGAAGAATCGATTTTGTTAAAGTATCTAAAAATTTAGATACAAATATGAAAATAATTTTACTGAATTATCAAATTAATGCTCCAGCTGTGTGGCTGACTAAATGTCAAAACTTTTTATAATATTACCCGTCACGTTTAAGTATTCTACATAATTTTGATAGCTGTCAGATATGAAGGGAACAATGTGGCATTCCAATCTCTCGAGTTAAATAAGATTCTTGTTATTTTTAACTTCCATATATGTCAAAATGTAAATCAATCGATTTCTGTAATTAGTTTCAAAGTAAACAACATCCATATTAATGTATGCACTTATTGTTAGTAATGATAAACAAATTTTTTTAGTATAACTTAATAGATTTTCTTAAGTTAAATTGATTAACTCCATTGTTTTAGTTAAATTACCGACATATATTGAATAGAAGCAATGAGGATTTATAGAAATGATTAAAAATAAATTGAGTATAATTTGACGTTAACAGTGAATTTAACACGGAACAAAATTATTTGTAGAGATCTGTATTTAATTAAAATTTTAATTACTTTAGCAAAAGTTTTTTTCGCGTACACAGAAAGAATGATTCTGTTGAAATATCTAAAAACTTAGCCAGATACAGATCTGAAAATAATTTTGCTGAACCATCAAAATAATTACGTAGGAATTTCAAGCATAGCCAGCAATCCTAGACAGCCTAAACTTCCAAAGAACATTCGTAGAGAACGTCGTATTATCCTGAGAACGTCCTAAAGATATCCTAAAGTTTGTTGTATGTAACGCTGCAAAAACATTCCAGCAACCCAGTTTAATTATCATACATAATTATTTTAATAATCCAACAGAATTATTTTCAGATTTCTATTCAGCTAAATTTTTAGCAAAATCGTTCTTTTCGCGTGTAATCAGACATTTCCGATCATGATGCAAAGATTTTAACTATCAGCATCCACGTTAGTATCGACAGATTTCGAGAAATCGTATATGCGAATTTTTCGATGGGGTTGGGAGATAGTAATATTAACTGAATCAACCTGCATGCCGTATAGGAAGTATTCAAGCGCGTCCAGTTTTATAAACTGTTCCGCCGTCCGTAACGATAAATCAGATTACGGGGACATTTTGCACGGATACGAGCCCGTGAAACGACGATGCATCCGTGGACTGTGACAGCAAATGATCGCGGAATAACGGAAAACGAGCAAAGAGCGAATTGCTGAAAATCGAGAGAGTCGGCGCGGCACGCAATTAATCAGGCTCGTTGCCAGCAGTTATTATCGCCATTATTGTGCAAATTATGCAGAATACTTTCCATAATTTCCGAGTTATTTACAATCGGTTACACGACCGAATCAACTGTGCGAGAGCGCAAGCTCGCCGTTCCGCATTCATATTCATATTTTATTCATCGTGTTACTATCACGATACTTCCGAAGTAATCTAGCGGTAAACGCTTTAAATGTGTAATATACTGTCAATCGCTTTGCAAGTGAATTACACAAGTTTTAATCAAGTTTAGCAATTTATTCACTTTTTACGCTTCGAAAACATCGACCACTGTTCGATTTAGCATTTGATGTTATTGTGTGCATTCCCAATGGAACGTAGGTAGTGTAGAGAAGTCAGAAGTGACGACGGGACGTATTATCTAACCGGAGTATTGCGCGCGAGTTACATACAGTTTCATAAACTGCATGGCCGGTCGCGGTCATAAATCAGACAGCCCGAATGCAGCGAAATATGCTGCTGCTGGTAAACTCTCTCGCGAAATACACGGATATAACGCATCGCGAGAATAGATGATAATAACTGCTAGAAAGAAAGAAATAAAAGAAATGGAGCAGCGCGTTGCTCGAAGAGTACAACACAACGCGCTGCTAAATAACAATCTAATATATAAATTATAAGATAGAATTATTAATACATATTTTAAATATTTTAAAAATTAATAATTTTGAAATAATTAAGAAGTTTAAATATTTCTTAAATTTTTATCACGACAGAATGAAATTGAACTATAAAACGTCCTGTACACGTGACAAAGCATTATTACATAGTGATAATTAGGTACGATATGACAGAACATCAGAATAAATTTCTACCAATTCCATCATTGGATAATTAAACGTAGTGATTAATAATAACCAGCGATTATACGCGACAACCGCAAATTAAATATGCTTACACTATTCCAAATTCATATGACATAACTTGCCTATTTGAATTAACAAGTAATTGCCCTGTTGGAATTCTGACGTATTTTGTGCACATGCGTGAAATCTATTCGTCCGCGAATCGAATTTAAGATAACTATCGAAGTCCGTTTTCCGTGTAAATGACGTTTCGCGAGTCGTGCCATGTAATTTATGAAATGGAAACAATAAGCTATGCAAGGTATATTGCAAAATATCGGCGCAAACTGTGCCGAGCAACAAAATCAAAGGCGCTCCCGCACGTCCAAATGTCTCATATTCAGGCAACACTAAATCAATTTATTGGAAGACTTTGCGCACCACGTCGAGCTCATTTAGTTTACGCATGATGTAAACGTGTTTTTTTTTCCGTTAAATATAACTGTGTTCTTTCATAAAGGCGTTCTAAACGGAGCGCGTTAAGTTTATTGCGTGTCTTATTTCGTGAAACGGTTAATGAATATAAACTTGCACGAGCAAGATCACACAGGAGGACCATAAATCTTCGTTACAATATGTAAATCTGCCAAACGCAAGGTGTACGAAAAATATATTTTATACGATGCGAAAGCTTGATCCTAAGAAAACCATTATCGTTTTTTTAAAAAAATGTGTCAGGCATTAGATTAGAGGGCTTGCACTTCTTTTTGTTCTCATTTGAGAGAGGGAGCTCGCGAACAAAGAGAACAAAATGTAATAAATTTCCGAGAGGCGTATTATAATCGCGTATTACGCAGATAAAACGTTTTACGATAATAAAAGCTTGATTAAACTGGCGAACTGCTAGCAACAGCGCGATAATAACAATGATAATTACGCGTAACATTAATGCGATCTGCAAGTGATAAATGCAAGTTTCAACGGTGATAGAGGAACGTTATGTCAGGCGGGTATTCGCGAGAATGCAATTTCGCGACTGTCCGGCCGGTCACCGTGATAAATTAGATCGGTCGCGCGCTTGGGGTGCGTAGCTTTGGCGAAAAACGTGATGCAACTACCAAGGAAGTAATGCATAAAAGCCGTATAATTAGAACTAATTTTGCACAGCACGTCGAAAAAAAGATAAATACTATCGAGTTGGGTGCAATGCACGGTACATAATAATGTCCAAACAGACGTTGAAATACGAATATTAACTCTGCGTGGTGTTACAACAATAGTTTCGTAATCATAGAGGCTAACTGCGTTTAGGTGAACTTTACGTGTATAGTATACAACTTGCAGAAGGCAGCCATTTCTATTGGCTAAATCTCATTTAGGCTGACCAGTTGCGACGATAATTCAAATTTCGCGAAGGCTGTCAGTGGCATGTTTAGAGTTTGCATAATTTCAAAGTAGTTTCAAAGCTTATATAATATATATAATAATTACATCATTTTCACGATTCCATTATTAACTTAAGCAACAGAGAGAGAGGTCCTTCCTTTTATTAATATTTAGTGATTACTGTTACATCTAATCGTTTAAATTAACTTGCATATATGCAGCCATAACATTTTAAGTATCTTTTGTAGTATATTCAGAAGGTTATAATTAAAATAAAAATGTTTTTAATATTAAAAAAAAAATGTTAGGGTTACACAATATTTTTCCGAGTTAGAAAGTGCTGAATGTTGACAAATATCACGTAAAACTTTTGCGTTCAAACTTCGTCATAAAATTTTTCTTGATATATTATTTAAATAAATATTTAAAGTATATTATGGACTAAATATGTACACAAAAGAAAAGAAACTATTAATAAAGAATTATTTTACAAGGAAATTAAAGATTGTACGCTGCGGAATCAAGATGTTGTAATAGCTGCGAAATATTTAATGTGAGAAATCAAATATATATTCCAAATATATATTTCCAAATAATGATGCATTTTACAAGTTAATTTTAATGCATGAGTTGATAATACATATTAAATGTAATATTTAAGGAATCAAATTTGTATTTAATTGAAAAAGTATTTTTTTAAGCATCTCAAATTTTGCAAAAAAAATATAATTTTAACAAAATAAAAAATTTTTCTGAAATATTTTTTTAATAAACTAAAAAAATTAAGTTTAATAATCAATAATTTTTATTCATCAATTTTAGTACCAAAATCGACGGCAAATTACGTATATATTAAAAATATAATTAACTTTCAATAATAATGTTTGTTAAACATTTTAAATTTTAACGCGAAGAAAAAAATTATATTTACATTTTTTTCATCATACAAGAAAATAAATTAATTACAAGTAAACCGTATCCATAATTGGTTCTAATTATTTATCGCAGAATGTAATTTAGAAATTTTTTCTGCAAATATTTAACATAAATTCGCGAAATATGTCCAATATCAAACTGAGAACGTGGTAAAATATTTCGTTTTGCGGATTCTGATTTCACAATAACCATCGATAATTCCAAATCCCGAATATTTCGCAATAATTTTCATAATATACTCGCAATTTTGTAATATTATAAACATTAAATTTCCAGCGAAAGCGAACATTAAAATTCACGAGCGAGAAGCTAATATTTGATCGCCGATTTAGTATTTATTAATAAGAATTAATGATAATTTTTCAAAAAATTTTTAATTTTTTGTTTGTATTTTCTTAAAATTATTAACCACCTTCCAATATTTAAAATAAGAGCTACAAAGTATTTTATAAAAACGAATTTTAAAAATATAAATTACGCGTTATTTAGCGAACTTTATCTTATCTTATATGCGCGTATACAAATGAATTAATTTACGAAGCTGTTCACTTACTAATTTATCATTTATTTTATATATGTATATATATATATATATATATATATATATATATAATATATGTAAAGATTTTAAAAAAATTTTTTACATTATTTAAAAGAGTCTTCTCACGTCAAAACATTTACAAAATCTCACATCATATTACTTTATTTCATTTATTGTAAAGTAATCTATTAATCAATACATATGGATAAACTATATAAAATTGAGTTAAAATTGATTAATTAAAATAATTCAATTTTATGCAAGTAAAGAATTGAACTCACTCCAAAGTTGCTCCGCCGGTGCCTCTCGCAGATCTCCTCCTTTTATCAGGATTGGGTTATCAGATCTCCTCCCACACAGAACACTCGCGTAAAACACTCATGAATAATACATACACTATAATCGCGCGCGGACTAATTGTTCATAAATTTCACTTGACGTAAGAACATTGCAATGACTGTGGCCATCTAGCACCAACTCAATGAAATCTCATACTATCAAGATATCGAAGATGTAATTTCCTCGCCTCGAACAAGGATTCAAACAAATAGATTTTTGAAAAAAAGTCTATTAGTCCGATAACTTAAACGGCACTCCCGAAATAAAACGCGACGCGACAAACCGGCTGCGGTTTATTTATTCAGTTAAATCGGCGACGATGGGCGACAAATCTGAAAAGATAATTATTAAACATATTATTCTAAGCTCTCAATTAAAAAATGATAAACATTGATACTTAAATTGACAGGCAAAATAAAATTTAAATGTAAGGAAACTTACATATATGCGCAACGTAAGAAATATTCAAATTAAGATGAGAAATTATTGAATAAGAATATTAATTATATTTCACAAATATTATCGAGAGTCAAATTGTAAAATATAAATTGTCAAATACAAGACATTTAATAGAAATTGTTAAACGTAAACAAAAAAAAAATAAGGTTTGCTATTATTCATATTCAACCTGAATCTCCCCTCGAGAAAGTGTATCAAATGAGAATTTCAGAATGAATGACGTGAGATCCGAAAAAATATGTATAATTATAAATTATAATTAGTATCGCTATTAATATGAATTTTTTATGTTTTTGAGTAACACCTTTATAAATTTCTACTAACACCTTTATAAATATCTACTAATAATA
>NW_017304438.1:3967423-3968822 GCF_001594115.1 Trachymyrmex septentrionalis | reverse complement strand
ATACTATTAAAATTATTTTTATAATATAAGATATATATAATAGAGGATTTTGTATTTTTTTAAATAACATGTGTAGTAAGCTAAATAAGCTATATCAAATTATATTCTTTTGTTTCGTTCTAAAGCATTTATCGGATCTCACGTTATTATATTTTGCTCTGGTATAAATCCAAAATAAATCCTATATATATGGATAAGCTATTTTAAAAAATAAATCAGTGTAATATAAAATTGAATACAATTAGTAATTTTTAACGTGTTTTTCATTAAATAAAATGTTTTATGTAACAGAAATATTTATGCTTTTAAAATGTGCGTCTTTTATTCATGCTTGTCATAAATGTATAATATATTCTCATATTATATTTTAAAATAAAAAGCTATAAGTGTTCTTTTCATCAATTTATACAATATGTAATCCTGAAAAGATATAAAAATGTTATTGTGAATATGTATATTTTAAAAAAGTATGATAGAAAAATAAAATAAAAGATACACAGCATTTGTTACAAAGTAAAAAAATATCAACATCAATTTATATATGATTTTATGTATATATTTCTATTTAAAATATATAAATACATGAAAATACATAAAGAAATAATTATCGTAATCTTTATTATGTACGAGATAGGTATAAATAAAGAAATAAAAATTTTACATAAAGATTATAATCATTTTCTTTATTATGATTTTATTAGATTTCCTTATCTTTTTCTTTCTATTTGTCAATGATTTATTTAACCCTATAATTTATTTTTAAATAATAAGTTCAAATGCTTAATCCTAGCTATACACACTGGGACCCCAAAAACTCCAGTGCAATTTGCTAAATCGAAATTTTTTCGTATTTCTGAATTTTTTTTTCTTTTTGGACCCATATATCTCGAAGCTCCTTAATTCTATCGACTTTTGCACGTCATGGAGATTTATTTTTTAATCAGTTCTCTATCGATTGAAAAAAAATTAATTGAAATATATTCTTTTTTACGGAAATTATGATAGCAGATAAGGTCCCAGGAAGTGTACATATCAAGGGTAAAAGGAACAGTGCGTATAACTAAGATAAATCATTATTATAACATGTAATTGATATTAACATTACTTAAAGAATTATTAACATATTATGTCCTCATGGTATTTCAATTTGTAAATATCAAATAAATAATGCATCGATCAAATTTCTCTTTCGTGAGCTCTGTGTATGCAAAAATGCGAATGTATCCTCGCATTTATAAATTGATTCAAGATTAAATATTTTCTTTAATTTATTTTTATTTTAATTTATCTAGAAATAATGGAGATACATAAAGTATTATTTATATTTAATTTGAATTTCTAACTTGTCTGAAATGTTACAATAATTGTAAAAAAAAAGAAGACACACACATAATAAATT
>NW_017304438.1:3954670-3967326 GCF_001594115.1 Trachymyrmex septentrionalis | reverse complement strand
ATATATATATATATTTTTTTTATTTTTATACATGTGTACATATAACACATATACCCATATTCAGAAAGTGCGTTTGAACTGTATTGTTTATCTGATTGATAATTTTATAAGTCCATTATTTTAACATTAAAGTAAAAAGTGATTTAATACTCACAAATACAGTATGCAGTGTTGAGAAGTATATAAATTACATAAACGTTAATTGAATTGCTCCATCGCATCATTGCATGATGCCTGCTGCCCTTCCTTCTCTTCCTCTCAGATTTCTTTATCATACATATCTATAATTCATAAAAACATGATTAATTACAACTTCGCGGTATATCATACTGTATTTCCGATAGTCACGTATTACCATTTTGAGACAGAATAATGCAAAAGAAACGATCGTCACAAACCACATTTATAGTCTTGCTTTCTGTCTCGTGAATTAACGGAAGGAATAAATATGAAATGAACGAAAGAGATGAGAAAAGAGAGAGAAAAGAGAGAGGAAAGAGAGAGAAAGAGAGAGAGAGAGAGAGATTTAAAAAAATCACACTTATCAATCCAACTTAATCTGTGAAAATTACTCGATATGATTATGCTAATTACACAATTGTTCGCAGATAATGCTTGCGTTTAATATTTCTCAGTAATTATTACAATATGCAGAGTGCTATTACCTGCCGTCCGAGCGATCCAAATGTCTCCGTGCGAATCATGGCGCGACAACCTTGAGGTAATAGCGCGCGTCGTGTACGGCACAAACAACTGCCAAGGTCGCATACCTTTACCAGTCGGTACGTTTCCCCCTAAAAACACGTGACGCACAGCGAAGTACATACCGAATATTCTATTCTCTATGACGATCGATAATTCCAATAGCGTATCTCTGATAATTTCTTTACAGGAGTACGTGCGCGGAGTAGTTGACGCCATTATGCGCGCGCGAATCGTTTATCGTGAAGTTAGTTGCTCTCGCGAGGAATGATCGTAACCGCCGCGGCGCCGTTTTCTCGTTTGAATGTCGGCGCGCGGACATAAAATATCGAAGTCGTATAGCAGTCATTGTCGCTATAAAATATTTAAAACTTTTTAATGCATTTAGTTGAAATATTCTGTTCTTTCCATTTCATTAATTTCGGCAAATCATGTTATTATAAACTAAGTAACCTATTCCGTAATTTAGTGACTGTAATGATATTGTTACATTGTATTTTGCGCAGCTTTTTTTACCATGTACAAAACTTGCGCAATGTAACGATATCGTTAGCTAAAAGTTAAAAGTTACAGAATAAAATCCTAAATCTTATATTTATTTGAAAAGTAAAATTTATTTAGTATATTTAGTTAAAGAATTTATGTAAATTAATTTCTGCAAAAAATGTTATAATCTTTTCAATTATTAAAGTCACACAATTTTACTCTTCTCGTAACGTAAAAGTTTAAAAGAAAGAAATAATAATAATAAATAGTACGTGTTTAATTTTTCAATCTCGAGAAAGGATAAAAATAGATTTTATATTCTTAGATTTATAATGTATTTGCTAATTTTTAATTTAAGATTTTGTGGAGCAATTATCTCCAATATTCAAATTTTTATTAAAACGATGGATTAAAATTTGCTCATTAATGAATCAATCTATCAGAATCAATTGAATTTTTTAATATATAAATAAAAGAGCAAGATAAATTTAATTCGTTTGACAAATTTAATGAATGTTTTAATATGTATAACATATAGAAAAATGAAAGACAAAGTCACTAAATTGAAAATTGAAAATTTATATCACTGAATTGTAAATATCAATAATAGTTGATAAATTTACAATTACATAAATGTATTCACAAGCACAATTCGTGAGCTCCGTTTTCATTATTTTTAACTTAAAAAATTTTCTCGATATTTTATGTTACAATTTTCGATACTAATCTCCAAAATATATACGTTATTACAAACGTTTTACAATAGAACATTTCGCATATATATTCTCTTACTGCGTAGCGTCAATGGTAACGGAATATTAAATTTAATGGACAAATCGATAACTCTTGAATCGTGTTTCCGTATGATTACCTAAGCGTGTAGCAAGCCTCGTAACTGAGGGTGCTTAAAATATGGCACTTGCCAAGCCTTTTTACATACAATTGGCATTTATTACCGGTCATCATAAATAACAGCAGCACCTGATGGCGGCGTGTTAGCGTGAGAGAAAAAGAGAAAGCCTCTTACCATTACGTTTATTACCGCAATTATCGTTATCTGCTCATTACTGCAGGAAGCGACCGAGGGGGTGGTTTATAAAACAACGATCGCACATGCACGTAGTTCCATAAAGTACCGGCCGTCATGGCGATAAATCAGAATTTATACTGAGCACGAATACCTCACATGCACTTCCTCCTTCTGTTGAATGTTAAAGCGAGCGTTACTTTTCCTAATTTTCGACAAAAAAAGAACACTTTATACGCAAAAAAAGAAATTTGCTCTCCAATTGTTTACATTTAATTTGTTATTCATATATTTTTATTGATACGCAAGTAACTAATATGTTTATTTCTCGATACAATTATATTAATTGCATAAATTTATATTAATATTTTTATCTATGTGTAAATATGGAAATTAAACCATTAAAAGTGACGTAATTGTAATTTCATTACGTTGTTTGTATATTATTTATTAATTTGTATAGTTTGTAAGCTCTAATTTGGTATTCGGTGATGAAGTCAGACAATGTGTACTGCTGTATACCTATCAATCCTTTAATTGCGACAAATAGGAACTAACAAGCTTTGTAGTAGTACGTGCTGTGTATGTGAAACAATGGCAATCTCTATAGAACAAATATGCTGAACTACAGTTATTGTTCATCGTTCAATTAGTCTTCAACATACTGGGGGAGAAATTTGATCATATTCTCTACAATCCTTGAGTTTACCAATTATTATTATTTTCCCTTTTTCGGTTAAGATTTTGGATAAATTTTAACGATCTATTTGGGTATTTACTAATCTCGTACACTCGTTAAGTCTGTCATTGTTTATGATGCAAGTTTATAGCATCAAGATTGTGAGAACAGTTGCACGTGGTGATTAGTGGCTAATTCCAACTTAATACCCTAGAAATGATGCGACATTGACAACGAATTAAATGGAATTAGCGAGTAAATTACATATCGATTCCCTGCGGCCCTTTACGATACATGTTATACACAAGCCAACAAATGTAATATATGTGTTAAAAATTTAAAAAAATTAGTGTAATAGGTTTGATTGTATAATTCTTTTAAAGCTAATATTCATGTAAAGCAATAAAATATTTTAAATTAAATAAATGTGTACGGATTATTAATTTTTCATTTTAATTACAGATTTCAGCCGGTATCAAATTATTTCGTTTTATAATATTTATATATTTATTCTTATAAAAATTTAATGCAATAATAAAAGAAACGTTATGTATACATTACCCTATAGCGAGATATATTTAAACATAATAAATAATCTAACATATTAATTGTGCATTTTTAATTTATGCATTTATAAAAATAAATATACGCAGAAAAATATTCTATTGTTAAGAAAAGTAATTACTCAATTTACTTTCTTCCTTTTTAAATAACAGTTATCTTTAACAAAGTCTTTGACAATAATCTTAAACATATTTAAAAATAACTTCTTAAAAAATATTTATTATAATATTTTAGAAAAACTTATTATGTACTCAAAACAAGAATTTTTCTTTTGAAAAATATTATAAATTTGATCAAAGAAGTGACTTTATAAACAAGCAAATCGAATTTGTTTAACGGTTTAATTTTATAATTTTGATTAAAGTATTAAAGTTACTAGAATTCACAGAATATGTTTTCAATTTTGATGCTCGGACTTATATGATGGATTTGCGGATATATAAACTTTTGAAATACTTGAAACAATTATTACTTGTATAGTGTATATTTTTTTGTGTGTAGGTGATGATTAATAATACGCAGATATACTAAAGAAGTAAATATATTTCACTATTCCGACGTCAACTATACGCATGTACATGACTCGCAACAGAACGAGAACGGAATGGCGTGGTTCGAACGCGACAAACGAAGGAGAGCGAAGTCTGGGTACAAGAAGGGGGTAGACTCCAATTACGACGTTTAGGGGTGGCAGGCACGAAGGGGCATCCGTGAAGCTCCAGGGCCCCGAGGCTGTTCCCGATTTTCACATAGAAAGGGAGCGACAGTCGGTAGGCAGCAGCCAAGCAGCGGCCTTGCTCGATCTCAGCAGCCGAGTCGAGCTCGTTAGATTTTCCCTGTTCCCTTATACCCACGTTATCCGCGTATCAGCACAATCCGCTCCTTTTTTTCGCGACTGGCATTGTCTGCCGTTTTGCATTCTGCTAATATAACGTGAATCTCGCTAGCTACGCTGTCGTGTCTCCAGGAAGAGACACGTACCTTCATTTTTATCTGCCTCCGAGCCATGTCGATATGCATGTATGCTGCTTGATGTCATTTATTTATATATTCGGATTTCATAAATAAAGATTGCACGGAGAGAATGGTTTTGCTGAATTATCTAAAAATTTAACTGGATATACAGATCCAAAATTAATTTTCTTGGACCATCAAAATAATTATGTACGATGGTCAAACTGCTAGAATATAAAAAAATATCTTTCGCAGCATTGCTCATCACAATTGATGATTTAACAAAATTATTTTTAGATCTAGCTAAATTTTTAGATATTGCTACAAAATCATTCCTTCTTGTGAGAAATAGAAGACTGTCGTGAGTATTAAGGATTGATTGCAAAGTTGCTGTATTGTAATAATCAATTATTAAACGAATTATAATTGTTATGTGCGTATTTATAAAAATTAGTAGAGCTAGAATTTCTGAGAGCAAGCAGAATAATGTGAATAATAGATTATTATTTTTAAAACTGCTTGAATATCATTGACAAATTGTAAAAATAATAAATCTTTCTATCATCCCGAAATGAAAATCCAATTGATATATCTATACAATTTTCAACAATGCACAATTTTCATCTCGCGTGCTTATATTTTCAGTTTCCAGTTGTTTGAACGGATAAAGAGAAAAATCAAGGGACGAAGAACGGTAGATTTTCCATTGATTTGGTAAAAAAATCGATAGAGCTGGCAATAGCAGATATTATTTCATGCTTCATCCACTATCCGGTGTTTTGCATGTAAAACGAAAAGCGCGGAAGCGCGTCGTCGTTCATATACGATCGTTCAATCTTTACCATTATTTTGCATATGGACTACGTTATCGATATACTTGCAGGTCCTCTCGATATTACGCTATGTCTACCTGGCGCAGCGACCCGCCATGTCCGCACATCTCGTCTCATTCCACCGTCTGGATAAAGACGAGATGATCGACATGGCTGGGGATCGCGTTACAAGACCTCGGTGATGCGTCGTCAACTGCGAGACGAGGATGTTGCACGATGTAGTCCGAAAACAAGAGAGCGCTCCTCAAATACCATCTCGACGGATCTCGAACCCCGTTAAATTGTGCTACTCGTTTAAATTTGCATTATCCGATCGACGGCACGACACTATCATCCTCTGTCGTTCCCCGTGCGGATCGATGCGCGTGATTAAGATAAAGAGATTCGTAAGCCTACGGGTATACAGGAGCACCTCGACAGGGTAATCAGCTTTTGCGCAAAAGGCGGAAAGTCGATCGACGAAACGCGACGGTTCGAAGCATTTATCATAATATTCAAACCGGAATGAGACCTTAAACTTACTTTTAGTTAAAACTTCTGAAGGATGAAATATTGTCAATCGATAATCTTGCCATTGATATGTGCTCTCATTCTCTAGTTCCATATAAAAATTGCACAGGATGATTTAGCAATTTAGCTAAAGTATTTAAAATAAAAATTTAGCTAGAAATTTTAGAGATTGTTTAAAAATCTAATTATAAATACAGAACTGGAAATAATTTTATTGGATCGTCACAATAATTATGTGAACCGTTCAAATTGAGTGCTAGAATGTCAAAATTCTTTGCAGATTTGCTTATCATGTTTGAGATCCTGCATAATTATTTTAATGATCCGACAAAATTATTTTCAATTCTTTATCTATCTAAATTTTTAACAAAATCTTTTTATCTATTTATATTCCAAATGCCACGCATGCATATATAACACTTTTTATTATACGTATTTATAGAAGATGGTACGTTTTTATATGTCATAAATTGCGATATTTAATTTAATTCTTACTTCACGATCTTTTTGCTCAAAATTAATTTGCACATGTCCGTTGCAGAGTACATTTTGACATATGTCGCTCCATTTCATTAGGTAACGCCAAAAAAACATAATTATTCCTCGTTTATTAGCTCTTTTTAATTGCTTTTAATGTCGTTGTCATGTCACGCGACATGCAGTAAATCCGTAAATAATAATCGAATTGTCGCTGGTGTTTTTGACGTATTAACGAACGCAGTTCGTAAACTTCCATTGAATCATTACTGCTTTTATCCAACCGTTTGTTTCTCATCTCGGCATAGACTCCGCGAGAAATAATAAAGTTATTACGTCCCCGTGACTTTTATTCCCTTTCCTTCTTTTTCTGCATCTACGAACCGCGTTCTCGATCTCGGCACAAGCGTCGTTATTATTCGCGTGTCAGCCCGCGGACTTTTTACCTCCTTTTCACGAGACGCAGCGATGTATCCTACTTACACAAACTTACGTTGTTCCTTGCAGAAAGCATCTTGGCCTCTTATTACTCCGTTTCGACGCTATTTATACTTTTTTTTCTGCATACCCTTCAATAAGAACAATGCCGATGCAGCTAAAATTACATTACGTTACGGGGATGAAAAACGATGAGAAACGCGGAAGGTATAAGGGGGAAAGGATACAGCGAACTACGCAAAAAACATAATTTTCGATAAATCTTCCTTTTATGTTCTTAGAAATATTATATTTTCGTGACAGAATTGTGCTGCTTAATAAAAAGCTGCTACAAAGAATAATCGAGCGATATAACTCTTATCGATTCTTAAATTAATTTTAATAAACTCTATACTCAAGTTTTAAAAATATGCGAAAAAATAACATCGTATTATTAATTTAAAATAATTTAAATACATGTATGACTTCTAAATCTGTTTTCCTAGTCTCTTCATTTTACATCTATTTATGATCTTTTCAAAAATATTTATTAGCGGATCAGCCTTAGAACGTAAAAACATTTGTTCTTTAATTTAATTTTATTTAATTGTCTACAACAGGAATAGTAAGTTTTAAACATAAAAAATTAACCAATTAAATAGTATACATTAAATAGTATACATTAACAATATGAAGAAGTCATACATGAAGTATGAGCCAAACTCAAAAAAACAAAATCATAATTGAATTTTTGAAGAAAATCTTTTAATTGAAGCAAACGAAGATATTTGTGTGAAAATAACGGTTTTTTTGTCTAAATGTTAAAACAAAAGTTACTTCTTATTTCAATCTTTACGGATAAAAATTATCAGTAATGAATTCGATATAAAATTGAATCTACAACTATTTAAAAGCTAAAGCGATTAAGAGTTCACTCTGTAACACCAAAATTCCTTGGCTGTACATAACTTCGCTGAAACTACGATCGTCGATATCTTCACTAGAGTTGGAAGTGATTGTGTGATCCTGTTTAAAGTCGCTTGTCCTCTGGATATTTATCGCGACTGTTTGGATATTTGTCGCAAGCTAGTAATAATAATTTGATTAGCTAGTAACATGATTAAACGTGTTAACAGTAATAACGCGTGTAATGTTATAAAAAAATACTTCGTTTGTACTTACATATACGTATACGTTACGTGTACTATATATTTCGAGTAAAATTTTCTTCAGAGAGGAAGTTTTGGAACATAGCCTAAGATCAAAATCACTTTGATAATAAGAAAGGGATGACGTTCGTCGTTACCGTTGGAAGATCTTTCACCATGGTTGTTGCGTAGTTCGCAAACACAAACGCAAAATGAAGATTTGCGTTTGTTTTTTTCATTGAATGCAGTTGGTTTTCGTCTGTGTGTGTCTTGCGTGCGATTATCGTCATTCTGTTTCAGCATTTACAAACTACATACGTTTCGCGATTTGCGAATTATATAGAGGCACCCTAACTTTTGCACGAATAACTCGCCGCAAGTATAGCGGCATATTCGTGAACTACATATTAATGAAATGTATTATATATGAGGGAAAGAGAACGTTCATGTAATAACTGATATACGTTGACGTTGCTGTTTGTTCGATAATTAATTAAACGTACATGCCGAACTATCGTGCGTGATCGCGCGATTCAGCCACGATATGTGTCGCGCGTTACAGATGTGAAAATGTTGATACAGCGAATTACGATGACAGTTTATTAACGTTACCGCAATTAACAAATTACGGATGATAGCCTGGAGAAGTGCGAAATTTTTCATCTGGCATTTAACAGATAAAAATCTTGCCCCTCCGTGTAATATACGATAATAATAATAATCAATCTCTCTCTCTCTCTCTCTCTCTCTCTCTCTCTCTCTCTCTTGAATTTCTTTTCCTATTATTTAAAAATATAGGTGAAATGCAGTACCTTCGTAATTCTTCTGCATGTCACCATATTTCGTGCTAACTTGTAGAAATATTTCTAAGAGGCACATTTTCTCATACCGAATCTTTCCTCGTGCCAGAAGGCCATGTAACTTTTTGCCGTTTCTCCTCAGCGTTATTCGCCATTTCTCTCGACACTTCCCTTCCGCGTCCGCGGTCGAGAACTCCCCGTTTCTATCGCATGGGAAATGTAACGGCGATTATTTTATGAGACCTCGTTAGCGTACTCTCCTCGCAATTTTCTTGCGAATGAGATTATAGATAATTGTGTCAATTAATACCACGTTATTAAAAGCGAAATCTATTTACTACCTAATTCCATGCTTTTCCTTCTAAATTTATAGCTGTAATAAATATATTTTAAAAATATAAATTAAAGCCGGTAAAATCGGTTGGTGATAAAGTAGAACAAAAGCGGAATAATACTCTCGCTATAATATTATTCTGTTAAAATCTTGATGCAACGTTGCTTTTGTCTGCATAGCAGGAATGCTTGACAAAAGAATCATATTAGAATTTGTTTTAATTAAATTATAACAGCCATTGCGGGAACATTGATTTAAATTCTGAACTATTTTCAGGATGTGAAAATTCCATAAAAAATTTTTTCTAAAAATATCTAATGCTATCTAATGTTTTTAAATAATAAACTATTTATTTTTAATCAACAATAAATGATAAACAATAAAGATGTTACTTTTGCAGAAAAAAAATTGAAAATATTTTTACAATCTGTGTTTAACAGGGGTTTAAAAATCTTACAGCTTTTTCTTGAATAAGATTCTGTTATAATTTATTATCTCTCTCGTTATACTCTTTGTCATGATATCCAGTGTTACTATAATAGCTTTTTTATCTTATAAAAATTAAATTTGCAGAATATTGATAAATTTCTGTATATCTCATATAAACAGAAACTTACTCGATTAGAACTTTGCGCACTGAAAATTATTTTTCAACGTATATTCGAACCTTAAAGCCCAACAAATTGGAAATTTATCGAAGAATTTATCGTTAAAAGTTGCATTTCTACAACAGTTTTTGTAATAGAAATCATGTATATACATTTAACGTACATGATGAGATGTAGGACAGTTAAAGTGAAATGTACGTTTGGGAACTGCAAATTTTCTAGAAAACTGTTACCCGTAACTTAGCGGGTTACGCTTAATGAAATGAAAACGTATATTACAAGGATAATGGTCACCTTGTATACGTACTGAGCCCGGTGTTATATTTCTAACGGATATAACCAATGTATATGTCACTAATTCCGAGTGTGTAATCTTAATCCGGAGAATGAATAATGATTTTTGCACCGCGTATTACATTATTCATATGCGTAATCCGCTTTTATATATATTCCGCAATAACAAACTGTATTTTCTCAACAGAAAATACGGCTATGTCAACCTCACGATCGTATATCTATGGATTTTCTATTATTATTTTTTCTTCTCTTAGTATAATAAATGATATTGTTTTTAATTATAAATGTGAGAATATTTAACGCCTGCGGTATAATAATAAATATTAGATTTCTTATTTTTACTGTTATATTTATCACAGCTTTGCACTGAAAAGAATTTCTCATTGTCGAACGGACGAATCAGAATTTTCTGGTAAAATCTACAATTCTTATACTTATCAGAATAATTATATCAATCAGAATTCTAGTTATTTCAACTAGAATTCTAGTAGATATAACAAAAAAATTCTGATTTGTTTATTTTCTATTAAAATTACTATTCCAAGCAGACTATTTTTCTCAGTGTGTCCAATATGATATAATTGTTTGGAAGAATCATTATTTTAATTAGGATCCCAAGTATCAATCAGGAACGACTAAATACACAATTTCCTTTCTTTTTCCTTTTCTCTTAACAAACATCAATATCTAAATGCAAAGCGCATAATGAAGGCGTGACGTCTTCAGGAAACAATAGCATACCGAATGCGAACTGGGGAAGGGGGTGATTCGAGTCGACGGAGTGCAATTGACACGAGAGCCACTTTAGTAATGAACTTACAGGGAAACATGTTGATTAACCGGAGCAGGACAATTCCCTCGCAAACTAGTATAGTCAAGCAGAATTGCTCTTTGCCCCGCGCGCTAAATACGTATAATTGCAGTTCGCCATTCTGTCGCAAACACCGGTGACTACACGTTTAACGTAAGGAAAGTTTATTTTACCTGCTAGCGATGCAACTCGAATGTTTGCCTTCTGCATATTTATTATTTAAGCGGACACATCGGATATGCGTAGCAACTTTGGTCAAGTCCCGCGGGGATTTGCGAAAAAAATGTCCCTCAGGGATGAGTCGTTCTTTTTTTTTCTTTTACGTAATGAGACATTTCAAAAACTCGCGGTTTACGTTTTAGTGGTTCCGAGAGATAAAGTTTCTCTAGGAAGGAAAACCGCATACCTTCCGTTGTGTCCCGGAAGGTCGCTAGAGCTCCCGCAAAAAATGTTCTCCGGAGAGATGCCCCTTTTCTGCGCCATTTTAGCGAAGTCTGGAACCTACTTTCCGTGCCTCAATCAAAAATTTCCGTTAGCTGTCTCGTCTGAGAGAACTTGAAGAACTTTACAGAACTTTACATGCTCGCAGTGTAATCCCTGGAGAGATTATTACGAGAATAGTTTTTTTCTTAGAGAGACATTCTCCAAAATAATGTCTTGTTTACGTTTAGTGACATTTGAGAATATCTTCACTTTTTTTTCTGAAATAAATATATATTTTTTATAGAACAAAAAGTATCTTTATACATGTATTTCATGCCTACATAAATTGCATCGATAAATCGTTTATTCAATCTCGTATTGAAATAATAAATTGAATAAATCGATAAATAAATTTCCACGTCGAGATATAACTAAGTTTAAAAGAATTAAATTTTGAAATAAACTCATTTAATTACATAGATGTGCATCGCGTTGAACAGTTTTGCTGAAATTTAATTTCAATCAATATCGCTTCATTATTCGTTCCTTTCCTTTCGTTTCATTCCTTTCATCATACAAAATAATTACATCTTATTAAAATTAACGTTTATTCTGTAAACAATTAAATGTTCTTCTCTCCATGCGTTTTTTCACAAGAAATATCGTATATAAAGTCTTAGATATTAAATTTAATAACAAACAAAGCTCTGGGAATTGAAAATAAAAGATCTTTTTAAGATTTTGATTCCATCTATTTACTTATTGTTAATAAATCGACGGCATTATTAAATCGACGATCAATTATTAATTTAATCGTATGAGATTATTATTTCATGATTGTATTTTAAGTCCAATAAATCTAATCGGAGCACGGTCTATAGAACTGATAATCTGTATATTCACATATTAATATTACTGACAATAAGCATCAAGATCCGCTTTGACTGAAAATGACATTTCTCCTCTTATAATTTATTTCCTCTTTATATTTATTTATTGTCTCAGAATTTGAACATTATATTTTACTTTATAAATTCTATAAAATTACTTTATTATGACGACCTCAATTATTTTAAATACTCGATTGGACTGCAATTGATGGAAAATTCAATCTGAATTCGATTTTCACTTCACAATATTATCAAGCAAGCACTGAAGAAATCCAAATCGCAGTCGAAACATACACGACTTATATGATTTAATATTATTTTACACTTTTGTGTGTGTATATTTAATTATTGATGGATAATACACAATAATTCACGTATCATTATAACTGCGTTGGTTCATTTACTTTTTTTCTACCTTTTACTTATACATTGTTAAATCTATAGAGTCAAATTTAACTTAATGTGAGTCGTCATTGCTTCTACTCAATCATATCGTTATTCTAAAACAATGGTTATATTTGACATACACAATTTGACACTACATTGTGTCAAATTGAGACACGATATAGTGTCAAATTTAATTATCGTTTCAATAAAAAGAACGATATATTTAGGAGCAGTGGCGATTCACGTTAGTTTGATACTATAGTAAACATATATTTCACAGTGTATAGTCAATAAAAATTTTTAGATTTT